>NW_019736410.1:212241-217200 GCF_002891405.2 Cryptotermes secundus
AGGGCCTGATCCTGTGGAGCAGACTTCTCAGTTTGAAGAGAAGCAATTCATCGCGTCTCCACGTGATGTTAGTCTCGATCATACTTCGAGATAATCGCAACAATATTTCGTGTTGGCTGCCTGCCTACTTGTACACTCCCGAACACAAGTTGCTACACTCATCAATTTTATCCACAAGTCTATCATCTAATCCGTAGGTATAGTTTAAAATTCCTCTCCAATTTATTAATAAATAAGTTTAAAAATTACCAACGAATTAACGACATTATCGATGTAAATATTAGATAAGGCCAAGGTAAAGGTAAAGTTGTCCCTGTGATTAACTAATTGAGCACTAAGAGATGGAGGCGAATCGGGGAGTGAATGTATAGAAGCACATTCTCTTTACCTCGGCACTAGCTGGAAGTGAGTGGTCAGCTTCACGCCTCGGCCGCTTTACCCCCTGGCACCCATTGGATAGGAGGCTGCTTGGGCACCAGAGTCGCTCTTGACGAAGTGGAGAATATTCTTGACACTACCGGTACTCGAACTCCGACCCCTCGGTCGTCTATCCCATAGTCAGTCGCTATACCGACTACACTATCCTGGCTCCTCACGTCCAGCCCGTAGCCAGTCGCTATACTGACTGAGCTATCCCGGCTCCTCACGTTCAGCCTGTAGCCAGTCGCTATACTGACTGAGCTATCCCTGCTCCTCACGTCCAGCCCACAGCCAGTCGCTATGCCGACTGAGCTATCCCGGCTCTTCACGTCCAGCCCATAGCCAGTCGCTATACCGACTGAGCTATCCCTGCTCTTCACGTCCAGCCCACAGGCAGTCGCTATACCGACTGCGCTATCCCGGCTCCTGAGTCCTAATTTAGTTTAATAAAGATATATATAGTGGAGTTATACCGCTTACGAGTGATAAATTAATGGTTGCCAACAATACCAATTTTTAACACGAAGGCCGCGCCATAGCTCGAGCGGTTAGTCGCTGACTTCCCACCGCGGCGGCCCGGGTTCGATCCCGGGTCTGGCCAAGGGGGATTTGTGGTGGACAAAGTGGCGCTGGGGCAGGTTTTCCCCGAATACTTCGGTTTCCCCTGCCATTCTTTATTCCACCAATTGCTCCACAATCACCGTCACCAATCATCTGGGGCTGGTACTATAGGCCAGAAATGGCCGCAGTACAAGGGACTTAGTTCCATCCCACTAGCAATAAAAAAACTTTTAACACGAAATTAAAATTTGTTAGTAAAATCAGTGCTCAATAATTCATCTCCAGAGGATCTGGGTATCTCACAGCGGTTAATATGAAGGGTTCAACCTTCTGGGATAAAGAAACCAGGGTGAAACATACTTCATGCTGGTTTCTTAATTTCCTTATTCTCCAATCCTGATGATGGATGTAGTATGTTCCTCCGAAAATTCAGTTGACTTTCAGCTGACTACAAGACATTACATCACAGAATAGAGAACTCTTCAAGAAAACTGTAAGTTGCCAAACTTGCCAAACTGTTTGTACAGCACTCTCTGTGAAAGAACCTGCGTCAGATCAGTATACAATACACCCAGATGAATTATTGCTTGAAGGTGAAGCAAGGTGTACACTCATTTTTATTTATGATTTCATATAAAATTCTCTCCTGTGTTTATAAACATCGGTCTTCTACCTTCCGTCATTTTGTTTCTTTTTTTCTTCTAGCCGTTGCGCTGCTTTTGTTTATTGATAGGTAGGGCTGGCAACATTTAATAATCAAATACGGGTAGATATTTAAAAGCAATGGATCAATATCGTAAAATTACTACACGTCCCACAGGAATGAGTTTTCACGACCTACGCGGCCAAGCAGATCCTTCTGACTCATTTGACACACCTTACTGAGGTCTTAAGCACAACAGATTACTGCAGTTCGCGGTGTAAGGTCATTCCTTACGTATGTGTAGTAGGTCATATGCTTCTGCTTTGCAAGAAAAATAAATGAAATTTGCAATTAAACAAATGTTTTAGGCACACACAGTGCATAGAAATTAAATGTATGTCTATATATG
The DNA here is from genome assembly GCF_002891405.2 of Cryptotermes secundus. Classification (NCBI taxonomy): domain Eukaryota; kingdom Metazoa; phylum Arthropoda; class Insecta; order Blattodea; family Kalotermitidae; genus Cryptotermes; species Cryptotermes secundus. The sequence continues at coordinate 214,275 of NW_019736410.1, forward strand.
CCTGAAATTTAGTGAATAAAATTTTGTGAGGATGATACTGTAACGTGGATGGTCAGAGCGTTGCTAAGCAACGGCTCGGCAAACAAAGAAAAACAAAGAAACTGTTTTCTGTTCTGTCCGAGCCGAGCAAAATCACTGAGTTATAGGAAGTATGTTGCAAGGCAACGCAGCAGCAAACATGCACTCACAACAATGGTAGACTGTGTTTTCCGTGGGATTCGTGCAAAGGAGTTATCTAAAAAACAAACGGCCCTACGATTCATTACTAAGTTCTGAGTTCTCGGCGGGAGATAGCCACGGAAATTTCGTGGTGTGAAAACTTGGTGTGCAATTAGAACACTTCATCCATGTGTAATATTTGGAGTCATTTGAAGTACTGGTTCCTGTGTTCTAATTAAATTATCAGGAGAAGACTAGTGTGTATGTGTGTGTGTGTGTGTGTGTGTGTGTAAAAGAGGAAATATGAAGTGTGTAAATCAGAGATAGCGCTGTAGTAAATGTGATTAAGAGAACTTGTAACCAAGATGCTAATAAATCCAATCATCCGAACTAGAACCGGACACGTGACACTATATATTAAAAATTATTATGTTTCTAGACGTTATAAAATGTCCTGTTTTTTTTATTTAAAACACACAACGTTTCGGAGACAGGTTTCTGTCTCCGTCTCCGCACCGGAGATAAGGGCTGGGTGTATCGACTGAACCCAGCAGAGTACAGTCCACTTGAAGACGGAGACAGAATCCAGTCTCCGAAGCGCTATGTGTTTTAAATAAGAATAAGAAGATGGATAATGTTCAGAAACGCAGTAACTGCGTGAAGGTTACTGTCTTCTGTGTGTAATGCTGGGCAGACTGTTATCAGTCTACGAAAGCACGACGCAACATGTAACACGACAGTTGTTGAAGTCAGACTGCGCATGCGTGTCATGTCATTTGTCTCTGCGGTATAGATTCTCACTTTAAAGAACACAGTTCTCAAATCATTTTATCATGTCGTACGTTGCATATCTTCGGTGTAGACCAGGCCTTCCACGTCCAACTAGACGAAAAATAAAATAAGTAGAAATTAACTGAGGAGGGCCTAACAGTAGACAAGCTCACATTAAGTTGCTTCAAAAACAAAGACGGCTACTTGCATATTCACTGTTGTACGTAAGATTTTTTTTATTGGTTCTAGGGTGGGACTAAGTCCCTTGTACTTCGGCCACTTCTGGCCTATTGTACCAGCTCCAGATGATAGGTGAAGGTGATTGTGGAGCAATTGGTGGAATGAAGATTGGCAGGGGAAACCGAAGTACTCGGAGCAAACCTGCCCCAGGGCCACTTTGTCTACCATAAATCCCAATAGACCAGACCAGGGATCAAACTCGGCCCGCAGCGGTGGGAAGTCAGCGACTAACCGCTTGAGTTATGGCGCGGCCTTTGTACGTAAGTTATTTCCAAATCATAGGATTAGTAAATATTCTGTAGGCTTCTACTCCTTAATGTACATAACCTTCACAAGTATGTAATATTGTGGCGTGCCGCCTAAAAGCCGGAATATCTTGAGTCAGAGCGGGCATCCATTGCTAGACAACGGTTTGTTAAAACACGTGGCAGGGACAACAAACTGAAACAGACCATTGCTGAGCAACGTTCGGTAAAAACTGCCTAAAAGCCGGAATAGTGGACACCAGGACAGAGGAGAATTGAGAAGAGTTCAGAAGAGAGCGGAGGATAGGACAAGAAGACGACAGACCAATCAAGCTGCATCGTGTGGAAGACATTAGTTCAGAGTGATTGTAATTGTGCGTAATTGTAGACAACTTATCCAATAAACAGCTTTGTCTAATCCGGAATCCATGACCTCTTGTCGTGTTACCAGGATATGTGACAATGTAGGGTGTCCGGATGAAAGGTATCCAAAATAAAAAAAAATATATGTATCTGAAGCTAATTGTTATACACGTATCCGGTTTATGTCGTCGGAAAAGAAAACTCTGAAAGTTTTCTTTTTTCATACCCGGCTTACGCGCATGCGCCGCTACATTTCTGCCACCATGTTAGGAATCACCTGGACAGAGAGACGGCTGGGATATGAATTGGCAGAGGTGGACCAATCGCTTGGCCTCCTAGGTCGCCAGATTTAACACCATTGGATTTCTTCTTGTGGGGTTATGTGAAGAACATTGTCTACCGCGTTAAGATCAGAGACCTTCAACACCTGAAAGCCCGCATAAGGGACGCTGTGGCTATGGTAACACCAAACATGCTGGAACATCTGGATATGTGTCGTGCAACCAAGGGAGCCCAAGTTGAAATTACTGAGAAAGTTATATATTCAGGAAGAAACTTTGACAGTTTCGCTTTGTAGTGGTGTAACCCATTGATGTGTATAATAAACTGTTTCTGATATATAATGATTTTATTTTGTATACTTTTCATCCGGACACTCTGTATACACTAAACGCCAGTATAGTGTATGTTTCGATTTTTCCTTATCTTCCCCAAATGGCATAATATCACAAAATTGTAATTATTAAATTCTTTCAATTTTGACTTGCGACTTCCGGTTCCTTCATTCAGTATACACTATGTATGTTATATAATATTCTTTACATGTGATGTGACAAAAATTGGTTTAATAATAAAAGATAAAGGCAAAATGTAAAGTTGCCTCTGTACTTAAGTAATTAAGCATTATGCCATGAAGGTATAAGGGGGAGTGTAGGTACAGCTCCACCACTCTTGATCTTGATATTAGGTGGAGTTGGATGGTCAGCTTCACATCTCTGCTGTTCTACCCCCGGGAAATGGGCCCCTGTGCCCATTGCATAGGAGGCTGTGGTGTAACGTTATTTAGAAGTAATTAATATGACGTCGAAAATTAAAAGATGAGATACAAAAAAAAAATTAAAATATGTATAACAAGTAAATTATTATTA
>NW_019736410.1:217584-326046 GCF_002891405.2 Cryptotermes secundus
TATCCTCATGTTCACATACTGACTTAGGCACGTGTGAGTACCAGTTGTCTGGTACTTCAATTCCAAATTCTTTACATATTGAGTAATGTAAATGCATGCAGACTTTATCATGCCTTACTATATATTCGTTCTTGGCCAAAACGGAACATCCTGACGTTAAATGGTCTATAGTTTCTTCGTATTCTTTACACAGTCGACATTTACTTCCGATCTCTTCTTTCAATATTTTTCTCTTAACATAGTTTGTACTGATTGCTTGGTCCTGAGCTGCTACGATTAAACTTTCTGTTTACCCTTTAATGCCTCCAAATTTCAACCATTGATAGGTCTGTTCCTTATCCACCAGAGTGTCATCTAAGCTGCGTGGGTATTGTCCGTGCATTCTTTTCTTTTGTGTTCTGAGCTATTGCCTTTTTTTTTGTAAAAAATTNAGTAGTAGTAGTAGTAGTAGTATTATTATGTCTGTAAAACCCTTCGTTGGGCCTTGGCCCCTTTTTCACTTTCTTGAGTTTATACACACTCGGTAGGACCTCTTGTACGGAGGATCGGCCTATCGCAAGTCCTCTACCTATTCACAGAACAACATACACACAGAATAAACGCACATAATAGAGACATTCATACTTTGAATGGTATTCGAACCCACGATCCCAGCTTTCAAGCGAGAGAAGACAGTTCATGCCCCAAACCGCTCAGCCACTGTGATCAGCAAATAAGAAACGACACATAATATAAAGGTACCTACATAACCCAATGAGATGTCTGGATTCATGGGAGTTTCCGTTATTCTACTGACATGTCCCTATAAAAAATTTTAAAACGATTTAGTCATATTTATGAGATGTATGCGAATAGGCCCAACCAACCTACCTACCTACCGACCTACCTACCTCTTACTCCTACTTCTAGCATAGAACATCAGCGAAACGCTTCATTTCACTTCAGTTTCTTAAACTATGGATAGTCAGTAGGACTCCTTGGACTGGGGATCAGCACTACGCAAGGTCACTACCTACACAGGACAACACAGACAAACATCCTTATCTGGAGAGGGATTCGAACCCACGATCCCAGCGCTCGAGCAAGCGAAGACATTTCATGCCTTAGACCGCGCGGCCACTGCGATTGGCGAGTAGGCCTATTGGCGTAGCGTCATAGAACTGTGTTGCGTTGTTGCAGCAATAATAGGCCCATAGTTTTGTCATGTCCAAATCAGTATTCTGAAATGGTGTGTCGCCTTGCTGCAAGCAGATCCATCACCGAAACGTGCGCCTGACTTCAGCTCGGATTTCCTTGCAAGTCCCATCAGCCCTCGGCTAGTTGTAGTCCCTTTTGCTGCAAAAGGAGTAAAACCCTGGCTGCGTTTCATTTCGAGGCAGTTAAGACAGGTCTGATATTACTGCCCTTCTGACAGACCAGTAAATTTTCATGTCAGATTTTTTTTTTGTTCTGTGGGTGTGGTTTCCTACAACGCATGGATGTATTATCGTGGCATCCCGTGATGTTGGGGCTGATGGCACGATTTACACAGACCTAAGAATAGGCTAGAGCAATAGACAATCATGTGAGGTTGTCATAGATTTTAATATGAAGATTGCTGTATTCTGAGTTGTGTCGCAGCGTAATTTGGTAGATAGGTACTGATGTTTTGGATTAAATTTCTGCCTCCATCTTCAGGATATATTACTTTTCTACCTTGAAGTTGCAGGCGACATGTTCCTTCAAAACTCTGTCTGGTATTTATTCGTTGATAGAGGCTCAAAAGTGTTATCTCAAGATAATCGTCTTTACTTCACGGAGCTCCGTCTAATTATCCAAATTTTTAAAGATGTACAAGAGTTCTAAGAATTGGACATCTGTTTTCACTTAATTTTAAAATATTTTCATTTATTTTAAAAAAATTAAAGCAGGCTTATGAGATCACCATACTGCCTATGTTTCTGTGTATCTCCTCTATTAACTTTTGAATACCTGAAGCAATATTTATGAAATTTGGTATGTATATCATGACACCTAAGCCCATCTCAACGGCGTACTTCATGATTCCCTTGCATCAGTTTGTATGTCTGTATGTGTATCCACCCTATCGTTGCCAGGCAACGTTACAGCAACGTTACGTTACCGAATAGACATGCAACAATTGAAAAATATTGGACTCTTCGTTTCAAACGAAAGTCTGTCTAATGGTAAGGGCTATGCAAACACGTTCCCGCGGCAACGAGGAATTCTCAGAGGCGTAATTTTATATGCGGTCCGTGTCGTATCACAGGAAAGTAAGAGACTAGTTCTTCCTAGAGCTTCTTGTTTTTTTTTTCCTTTCTTGCTTGACTTCAACATTTCTTACTTTCATTGTTTATTTCTTCTTCAGACTTCTTCAGTTACGTGTTTATTTCACGCACGTAGCGAGAGGAAACGAGAGTTCCTATCTCACTGCGTTAGAGAATCTTGGTGTTTTAGTTATGAAAACCGGTAAATACTTGATTGAAACATTATCGCACACTAATATCCTCAGTTCGTCGGTTGCGGCGTTTAATGCAATATACAGCCACAATTCCAAGACCCCTCTCTCTCTTTCTTGCTCCCTCTTCGTAAATTAACATAAGTCCACAATTTGGCCCGCCCCGTGACTCCAGTACTGGCCAATAGGAGCGTTTCTACTCGTAAGCTGGCACGCCTACCCTCAGTTATCGTAATGTCTGATCGAGGGAGGTGTGAATCAGCAACACGTGGACAATAAACAATTGACGGAGAACACAATCCGCGCTATAATTGTTCCCACACCTCGGCGCGGCCGTTCCTGCAGGCTCGAGGCTCACCTCTTCTCTCAAAAAGACAAACAATATTTAATTAAAAATTAACGAGATCGCAAGAATTTAGGTTAGGGGTTAGGGGGAGTTACCAACGCCGTTACCTCAGTCGGTATAGTGTCTTGGCTACAGGTTGCATGACCGAGAAGCCAGGGTTCGATTCCTCGTAGGCGCAAGAGATTTGACCGACTCTGGGGCTCAGCCAACTTCCTATCCTATGGATACCGGGGCGTTTTCTAGGGAATAAAGCGACCGGGGCGTGAAGCTGACCACTCAGTTCCATCCAGTTACCGAGATTGAGAATGGTGGAGTTACACCTCCACCAGCCCCTACGTCCACATTAAATGATGCTTAATTAATTAAGCACAGAGAAAATTTTATCTTCCTTTGCGATTCTACATAAACTAGAGGTACATCTACTGCAATTGCAATGAGACAGATGGACGGCTCTCCTGACTTCTTTTCGAGAGGTTACTGGTTCCAGTCTCGGCAGGGACACCGACTGTCGCGACTAGCCATTCCGTGGTTTTATTCAGCCTCTCCAGGCGAATATTGGGTTAATTCCTAGAAGTAGGTTACGGCCGTTTCGTTCCACAAACTTTACAATTAACATTCATTAATATACGCATGTGGCATTCATGTCAGCCGGTCACAGTGGGCGTGAGGTTGAAGGCATGAACTGTCTTCTCCCGCTCGAACACTGGGATCGTGGTTTCGAATCCACTTGAGGCATGGATGTCTGTGTGCGTTTATTCTGCGTTTGTGTTGTCCTGTGTAGGTAGCGGCTTTGTGAAGGGCTGATCCCCAGTCCAAGGTGTTCTACCAACTGTCTTAGGGTGAAGAAACTGAAGTGGAAAACATCATTCAACGGATACCCAATGCTGCAAATGGGACAAACGGGAAAGAGAGAGAGAGAGAATATACTTATATAGACACACAAAGTGGGTCTCAGCTAGTGACAATGTCGATAAATAAACCATAAAATTAATGATAAAATTAGTCGCTGTGCTTAATCAATCAAGTGCCATGCCCTTTCTTCTTTTAATATCTATCTATGGATCTACAGCCCTCTTCGTTGTGCTTTGGCCCTTTTTCAGTTTCTTAATTTTATACACAGTCGGTAGGACTCCTTGGACGGGGGATCAGCCTGTAGCAAGGTCGCTACATGCACACAGAACAACACGAACACAGATTAAACGCAGACAGACATCGATGCCTGGAGTAGGATTCGAGCCCACGATCCCAGTGTTCGAGAGAGCGAAGAGTGTTGATGCCTTGGACATCGCGGCTACTGAGATCGGCTCCTCGTTAAGTAACAGCAATACAATGTTTCTCCCTTCGCACTGCAAACACCGGATAATGGCGAGTGTGGCTTCCCTATGAGGTTGCATACCGCAGCTGTGCATGACATCTGTTGCACGGTAAGCATAAGTCACGAAGACGTCTGGAGTAACCGTAGTCACAATTGCATACACTTAGGTTCCCTTCAGCTCTGAGGTTCCATCCCCCGGTACTCGTTGGATATGAGACCTGGTGGCTCCCAGAGTCGGTCTGAACTCCTGAAAATCCATCCCCGATAATTTCAGATATGCCGACGTTGGTAACAAGCATATTCCATTATTTTTATGCTCTCAGAAAGAGAGAAGTGTCCCTGAAGCATAACTTTCCTGTGCATAATCCTAAATACGTTGCGTGCGAAACATCACCCGTGCCTTACCGCGATTCGTGCATTCAAATAACTGGTATGAAATGGAACGGGGACGAAACGGGGTCCACTCAGCCTCGTGAGGATAACTGAGGAACCGTTTCAAGGAAATAGCGGCTCTGGCATAGAAAACCGGGTTTAATGGCCGTGGGGATCCGTTGCGCTGACCACGCGACACCCTTTATCCGCAAAAGTTGCCACTAACTTCGCCGACAAGCGGCGGTCACTCTGTCGATATAGTTCACTTGCGGACTACAGGCCACGGAGATTTTTATGTGCAATTGACCTGTACTGTAGACCCAAAATGTGAAATAATTAGGGTATGGTTGACTTCAGAAAACTTACTGCTCTTTCGCTGGCCCATGAATCGGAATATATTGGGGGTTCAATGGATCGATAAATTTCATTTGAGCCCAGTCCAAAAAGACTAACTTTAGTATAGGCTTGTGGCAGATAAAATCAGACAATCTGAGACCTCCATGTCAGGCGTAATATGAATGTGGTAATGAGTACTTGTAAGGGCTTCCCTCTGTGTGTCAGGACGTCAGTAAGGGACGTATTGAGACTTTAATTCTGAGTGAAGTTTGGTTTCTCCTTCGGATGGCGTGACGGCGGGGGAGTCAGGATGCAACACGCACAGCACGTCAGTGATGACGACACAGCAGGCTAATTTAGAACACATTTAACGTCATAAATATTTGAGCGGAGACAAGCACTGGGTCACTGAAAGCTTTGTACGTCTACCTCAGATTTTGAAACGGAATTCTTTCCTTTTTCCTGTCGCTAAAACCATTTAAGAATTCTGTTTTCTTCCATAATTTCGTAAAATTATGTCTTTTCGGGGTGGAGATGGTCCCACGACCAACCCCCAACCTGGAGGACCAGGGACTACACTTTTTCTGGCCACTACGCTTTGACCTGTCCGGCATGGGTGGCGCTACCAGGAGCTTACGCTCTCGCCAGCATACCTCTCCCGGTCATTAGGGCCCCCAAACCTCCTCGCCAACAAAGGGCAGTAGTCCTCAAGCAGACAAAACGCAGTTAGATTTGTTAATAAAATTGCTACAAAAACTAGGAGAACTGATGGGCATATGAACGCATTGAAATAAACAGTTAAGTGCTTGGGAACTACAAGACCTTAGACGAATTCAATGTAGAAGCTTCATGAACACAAAACCGATCAATGAAACGACGTTAGTAATTTAAGAACTCAATGATTTTAACACAAACCAATGATATTCTAGCCACAAATTTACAGCCGAAGTGACTAAAAATATTTTATTTTATATTTGATCCTAACTACCTATTAAGGGTGAGGAAAATAGGTCTATGTGCCCATGAAAATATCTGAAGTTAGATGCCTGTTAGAATGAATTATGGGACATGTATTCAGGCGTTCATTTCGTTAAAAGAAGGTAAAGTTATTCTTGCCGGTCACGGTAGCCGAGCGGTCTTAGGCATAAAACCGTCTTCGCTGGCTCGGAAGCCGGGACCGTGGGTTCGGATCTGTTTCCTGTGAGGTACGAACTGAATTCTTATATATTATTCTTATACACTGCCGGTCACGGTAGCCGAGCGGTCTAAGGCATGTACTGTCTTCGCTCGCTCGGAAGCCGGGATCGTGGGTTCGGATCTGTTTCCTGTGAGGTACGAACTGAATTCTTATATATTATTCTTATACACTGCCGGTCACGGTAGCCGAGCGGTCTAAGGCATGCACTGTCTTCGCTCGCTCGGAAGCCGGGATCGTGGGTTCGGATCTGTTTCCTGTGAGGTACGAACTGAATTCTTATATATTATTCTTATACACTGCCGGTCACGGTAGCCGAGCGGTCTAAGGCATGCACTGTCTTCGCTCGCTCGGAAGCCGGGATCGTGGGTTCGGATCTGTTTCCTGTGAGGTACGAACTGAATTCTTATATATTATTCTTATACACTGCCGGTCACGGTAGCCGAGCGGTCTAAGGCATGCACTGTCTTCGCTCGCTCGGAAGCCGGGATCGTGGGTTCGGATCTGTTTCCTGTGAGGTACGAACTGAATTCTTATATATTATTCTTATACACTGCCGGTCACGGTAGCCGAGCGGTCTAAGGCATGCACTGTCTTCGCTCGCTCGGAAGCCGGGATCGTGGGTTCGGATCTGTTTCCTGTGAGGTACGAACTGAATTCTTATATATTATTCTTATACACTGCCGGTCACGGTAGCCGAGCGGTCTAAGGCATGCACTGTCTTCGCTCGCTCGGAAGCCGGGATCGTGGGTTCGGATCTGTTTCCTGTGAGGTACGAACTGAATTCTTATATATTATTCTTATACACTGCCGGTCACGGTAGCCGAGCGGTCTAAGGCATGCACTGTCTTCTCTCGCTCGGAAGCCGGGACCGTGGGTTCGGATCTGTTTCATGTGAGGTACGAACTGAATTCTTATATATTATTCTTATACACTGCCGGTCACGGTAGCCGAGCGGTCTAAGGCATGAACTGTCTTCGCTCGCTCGGAAACAGGGACCTTGGGTTCGAATCTCTTTCCTGTAAGGTACGAACTGAATACTTATATTTTATTCTTCCCAACAAATTCACTCTTAAATACCTTCCCAGATTTGTTAAAGTTCATGCATTAAACTGACGTAATATTAGTAACGAATTACTCGCATAACATAATCATAAAGACTATTAGTGCACATATGTATACAGTGTGGCATGTTGTCAAACATAAAATTACATTAAATTAGTTATCAATCACTGGACTAATGAAATCTTGTAGCATTTTGTAGTTTCCTCAGACCTACATCATTAAATTAATTTGTGCTAATTTTCACTGACATATCCTATGCTGATCACCAAAAACTTGTTATTCAGCGTAAAATTGATTATTGTAATATTACATTGATTTTAATGTTGTTGGTTTGAAAAAAAACGGCAATGAGAAAAATGTTTATGCATTGTAACTCACCATAGAAGTCAGCGGAGTAGGGGAAGAAGCAGAAGGATGTCAACTTGCCGGCGAAACACTTATTATCACATACACGCGCCAAATAATTATATATGTAAAGTATGAAATTTGATAAATAAAAATGTATTAATCTCTCAATTCTAAACTTAATTCCAACACTAATTAATATTTTGATTTTAAAGACACAGCACTTTAACACAGCAATTAGAAGTTATTGGAAAGTTAAACTTAGTTTCTTTTATCACAACTGAGTTTGGAAGGTTTTAGTTAGGCTAGTGAGACTTCTGTTTCTGTTTTCCGTCCGTTAGCTTATTAATTCTGGGATGAATTGAAGTGAGAGCCAAACGGAGACAGTCAGAAAGTTGCAGGCAGTTCCTCTGTTTCGTTTTAAGCACAGTCATGGCAGAAAATGCAGTTTCACAAAGATATGTGGTGGAAAAACAAAGGAGAAACCTCACTGCTATTTCATGTAAATTTGGATATTCATTTTTCATTCTTATCCAGAATTTCGGATTACTCGTAGTATTAAAAGTACTTTCCAGTCCTTTGCCCAATGATAATTCAATAAGTTGAAGGGTTTCTTCATAGGAAAGGGCTCTCTCTTTGTGTTCAACACCAGGGTTCACAATCCACATATTTTGCCTTCGGGGATCTTCATATTCGGGATAATATTTTTCAAACAACAACAACAGCATCTTCAAGTGGGCTGCAGTAATATCTGAAACTGAATTCTGTGAATAGAAATCATCTGCTTCCATAATATAATCTGAGCACCACTGAAACATTTCATTGTTTCCTTCTGCAATCATATTAGGCCAGAGTTTGAGTTTCTTTTTGAATGATTCGATCTTGTTCCACGCATTAAATATTGTTGTATCTGGACCTTGAAGTTTTAAATTCAACTCGTTCTTATAAGAAAATATGTCGCTGAGATATGCCAGCCTGGCTACCCATTTCTTATCCTGGAAATAATGGGACAGGTTATTTTCTTATCAATTACAAAGAGCTCGACTTCCTTTCGGAGTTCATATAACCTCTTGAGAACTTTACCGCGGGATAACCAACGAACTTTCGAATGGAAAAGAAGATTTTGATGATCAGAGCCCATTTCATCGCACAATGCTTGTAACAGTCTTGTATTTGAAGCACTGTTTTTATATAATTTAATTAATAATTTTAACAGATCGAGGCAGGACTTCATTAGGTTCAGGTGCCATTTTTTTGGAGGCAAGGTTTTGCCTATGAATGTAGCAATGCGTTGACACTAAGTTATTGCCCGCCATGTCCTTAATTTTAGTGACCAAACCTGAATTTCTACCTGTAAGAGAGGCAGCGTCGTCAGTGCAAACTCCAACGCAATTTTTCCATTCGAGATTTCTCTCTTCAATGAAATCATTTAAAACTTTGAAAATTTCACTGCTGGTAGTGTGCGTAGGTAATTCAGAAACACTTAAAATGTCTTCCTTCATATCACTCTCGTCATGGTCAATATATCGTACATACGTAAGTGGCACAAATGACACATTGAGGTCGTGGGAATTGGTCAGTGTTAGGGCATTGTATGAAACCAAATTTTAAGTAGATGACCACGCACTTACGAATGGATGCAGACATTTTCTTCTGTGTGCTGGTGGTTTTCCCTTCACTTTGTACATCCTGGAGATCGCTATGTAGGCTTGAGGTGGATGAATCACTACTTGTTCCGTCACAAACACCTTCAATACGAGATTTCTTAACACCAAACTTAAACAAAGTCCCCTGTCTCTTATTCATATTAAAGTTTAAATCACTCAGGTTTCGAAACAAGCACTTACACACTGCAATGCGAACTTGCGAAGAAACAGTATTCTGTATTAATAGATGTGAGAACCGGATACAGACTGCCTTGATCTTCAGTTTCAGTGGAAACATTTTCTTTGTGCTTCCTTGCTGATTGGTCACTGACATTTGCAACACAGAAGTTATTTCGCTCAGTTCTGAGAACAGAGGATATGCAGCCCGTTGTTGTAATCGGCTTGCAGGCAATTTTTATGACTGGTCATAAACATCGGTATTGCCTTTCCTGAATGTTGCAAGATTTGGATGTCTGAAAATTGCCGAACATCATGAATACTTCCATCTTTAAAAATATGCGGCTTGGTCACTGACATTTGCTACACAGATTTAGGTGTTCTGTTTCTGAGCTTCTCGACACAAATATTATTCTCCTCAGAATATTTCCACTATAAAATATATTCATGAAAAATGCTTAGAAAATGAAAATGACAAATTCCAGAAGAGCCTCTTGCGGCCCAGTATAATTGATGCCAGGGCCCACTACTGGGCCGCGGCCCGGCGGTTGAGAAGCACTAGTCTAAGGCATGCACTCTCTTCGCTCGCTCGGAAGCCGGGATCGTGGGTTCGGATCTGTTTCCTGCGAGGTACGAACTGAATTCTTATATATTATTCTTATACACTGCCGGTCACGGTAGCCGAGCGGTCTAAGGCATGCACTGTCTTCGCTCGCTCGGAAGCCGGGATCGTGGGTTCGGATTCCACACAAGGCATGGATGTTTGGTGTGTGTATGCGTTTATTCTGTGTTTGTCATATCCTGTGTTTAGGTAGAAGCCTTGCGACGAGCTGATCACCCGTCCAAGGCGTCCTACGGTCTGTAACACGTTCTGAAACTGAGGAATCAGCCATGCCCTCCAAAGTTGGAGGAGGGGAGAGAAGAGAAGAGAAGTTATTCCTGGTCTCTGTTAATTAAGCACACACTATCAAGACGTATTTTGGAGGTGATTGGTCAACTTCGCACCCTGGTCTCTTTACCTCCCAGAAGAACACCTGGTACCCATAGGATAGGAGGCTGGGTTGGCCCCAGAACCGGGCTTGATGCTATGGAGTAGAGAAAAATATCTTGCCGCTACCGGGAATGGAACCTGAGCCCTCCAGCCTTTAGTCCGTCGCTATACCCACTGAGCTACCCTTGCTTCATTTAAACATGTCATTGTGTTAAGCTACATGGAAGCTTTCGCCGAACTGAATCCAATTAAGCAGCCTATCACTATGCGTCTTGGGCACGCAGTAGCGTAGTTGGCTGAGGTATTATGCTACAACCCGGAAGGTCATGTCTTCGAGTCCCGATGAGGTCACTGGATTTTTAAATTGACCTAATCCTTCCAGCCGCACTACGGACCCTAAGAGAAATGAGTACAAGGAATTTTCCTGGGGGTAAAGGCGGCCGGCGCGTAAGGCTGACAAATTTGCTGCCATCTGTGAGCCGATATTCTAGAGAAAATGTTGGAGCCTCGACGTCTCACAATCCTGTGGCCCTTCATGGTCTGCTGCAGGGATAGCTTTACCTTTATCAATGCGCTTACTTTAGATCCATATCGAAATTTGTTAAGACTTCAACGTAAATGAAGCAAAAGGTATGTCTATGCTATTTGATTCGGAAGCGTTTTATAGACCTGGCACATTTCTTATACTGGCTACGAAATTCCGTCATTCACGGTAGACATAGGCCTAATTACTCTGAGACAATTGGGATTATTCCGTATTAGGTAAACTCTTACTTGTTTTGAAGGTTGAATCATAAGTTTTTCTCTCCTCTTATCTTCTCTCCTCTTGGGAGGGTGATCAGCTCGTCGCAAAGCCTCTACCTAAACAGAGAATAAACGTATACACATACCGAATATCCATGCTTTGTGTGGGATTCGAACCCACGATCCCGGCTTCCGTGCGAAGCGAAAACAGTGCATGCCTTAGACCGCTCGTCTACCGTGACCGGCGTGGATCATAATTAACTCATTAATATTGGTTGGTTTGTCCCTGCGAATTATTGGTCCTACGTAATTTCGATGATTAATCAGTCTTTATTTCTAATGACTCTACAGCCCTTTAGACCTTGGCCGTTTTTTCAGTTTCTAAATCTTATACACTGAAACGGAGAAGTTCATAGAGGTAGGCCTAGGCCCACTGAGGCTGTAGCGCCAAGGGGGGGGGAAATCTTATACAGACGGTAAGACTACTTGGATGGTAAATCAGCCATTGCAAGGCTGCTACCTACACACAGAGCAACATAGACACAGAATAAAGCACGCATAGACTTCCATAACTCAAGTGGGATTCGAACCCATGAATCCAGTGCTTGAGCGGGAGAAGACAATTCATGCCTTAGACCACTCGGCCTTCGTGGTCGGTATCAATAAATCAGTCAGAATAAAATTCATTCGTAATACTTTAAATATATTTTCGTAACATGAAACGTTAGTTTTGCAATATAAATTTACAGTACACTTTTGGCCGTGAGTTACGTTCTGAATAATAAAGACACATAGGCATTTTTTAAGAAAATATTCCGATACAAATCGTAGGTTTTACAAGAAGTAATGGCCGAAAGGCACTTTCCTAGAATATAGGAAAAAGTTTTCAACTTAAATAGAGCCTGCCATCTCCTGCGTGCTTAATCCCATTCGCGTGATTCGTAACTGCCACTCACACATCAACCAAAACAACCTTGGTGCGTCTCCCGCGGTTTCGAAACCAGACAAACCAGGCGCCCTCCGCCGTCGAAAGCGACCACGGTTTTTGTACCCAGCTGCGAGGTGGGGTCTTCTACAAGAACCTGAAAATTATAAACTTAGGTTCAAAAAAAAACTTCAGTTTTATAGAAGATGAAGTCTCACACTAATAAACACCATATATGAAAGTGGAGAGTGGCCCAAGGACTTTACAGAAGTTACAATGATTGCCTTAAAGAAAAAGACAAAAGCTACAAAATGCAGCGACCATCGCACAATAAGTCTTATTGCACATACAGCAAAGATACTTAAAAGAAGTATCGAAAGGAAAATAGAGGATGTACTTTGAGAAGACCAGTTTGGATTTAGAAGAGGAAAAGGAACCAGGGATGCAATTGGGATGATGAGAATTATAGCAGAACGAACTTTGGAGATGTGTGAAGAACTGTGTGCTTGCTTCATAGACTGGCAGAAGGCATTTGACCGTCTAAACTGGACCAAATTAATGCAG
Organism: Cryptotermes secundus; assembly: GCF_002891405.2. Classification (NCBI taxonomy): domain Eukaryota; kingdom Metazoa; phylum Arthropoda; class Insecta; order Blattodea; family Kalotermitidae; genus Cryptotermes; species Cryptotermes secundus. Next base: position 230,064 of record NW_019736410.1, read on the forward strand.
ATCCAAAAGAAACAGGTATCGATTGATGTGAAAGAAGATTGATCAGCAAGTTGTACATGGATCAGAAAGTTAGAGTACGACTGGACAGAGGGGAGACAGGAAGTGTGCAGATTGGAAGAGGAGTTCGACAAGGATGCTGTTTATCACCAATTCTGTTCAACTTGTACAGCGAATGCCTTACCAAGGAAGCTCTGGATGGGCTCGGTGACTTCAAAGTAGGAGGGCAAATTATTCAAACTGTGAAATATGCAGATGACCTTGTGTTAATGGCTAAGGAAGAAACTGTGCTACAGGGCATGATTGATAGACTAATTGAAATTGGAAGGTGCTATGGCATGGAAATGAATGTGGAGAAAACAAAAGTAATGAAAATTTCGAGACAACCAACCCCAGTCACAATAAAGATAGACCAAAAACAAGTGGAGAATGTGAAATGTTTTAAATATTTGGGTAGCTTGTTAACAGATGATGGAAGGTGTACTTGTGAAATTAAATCCAGGATTGCCATGGCAAAAGCTGCATTTAGCAAGAAGAAGAATCTTTTTACCAGCAAATTGGACTTAAATTTGAGGAAGAAACTAGTGAAATGCTACATTTGGAGCATAGCTCTGTATGGGGCTGAAACATGGACACTTAGGGCAGTAGATCAGAAACATCTGGAAAGTTTCGAAATGTGGTGTTGGAGAAGGATGGAGAAGATCAGTTGGACCGATTATGTGAGAAATGAAGAAGTGTTAATTAGAGTCAGTGAGCAGAGGAATATCCTACACGAAATAAGAAAACGGAAGGCTAATTGGATTGGTCATGTTTTACGCAGAAACTGCCTTCTAAAAGAAGTTATTGAAGGAAAGATAGAGGGGCGGATAGAAGTGACAAGAAGACGAGCAAGAAGAAGTAAGAAGATGCTGGATGACCTTGGGGACAGAAGAGGATACTGTCATTTGAAGGAGAAAGCTCTAGATCGCATTAAGTGGAGGAATTGTTTTGGAAGAGACTGTGGACCTGTCGTCTGACAGATTACTGATGATGATGATGATGATGATTATGATAATGATGATGATGAAGTCTCACAAGTCTCCCGCAACAGAACCGTGTTCTGATCCAGCTGAATTCGACGCCATTCAGTGCGGTGAAAATCAACCAGCGTTTCAGAGGAATATATTGCCTCCATCGTCAGGATTGAAGAATAAGGCAATCAAGTAAGCAGCGTGAAAGCAGACAGCAAGCATATACATGTAATTTTATTACGTTATTATCAACCTGTGATTTTAGCTTTGTTAGGAAACACAATATAAAAATATCTCAGGGAAATCCTGTATGTGTAGAACAGTATCGTGGATGAAACGAACTGGAAGCGAATACCAAATGAAAACACACGGCTATATCCTAGCATTAAGTTACTTCGTATGCGATTTTTTTTCCTTGTCACTACAGCCCCAGTGGGCCTAGGCCTGTCTCCATGAGCTTCTCCGTTCACTTCGGTTTTTCTAGATCTTACACATTCGGTAGGACTCCTTGGGCTCGTGAACAGCTCGTCGCAAGGCCTCTACGTGTACACAAACACAGAAAAACGCACACAAGCATACATGCCCTGAGTGGGATTCGAACCCACGATCCCGATTTCCAAGCGAGCGAAGACAGTACATGCCTTAGACTCCTCGGCTACCGTGACCGGCCTCATATGCGATTAGGTGTATAATATTTTTATTAGCTTTTCTCTATCTATGGCTCTACAGAAATCGCCTCTGTGGTCTAGTGGTCAGAGTTCCTGACTACATACCAAGAAGTCCCGGATTCGATTCCCGGCGCTACCAAATTTTCTGACAAATAGTGGGTCTGGAACGGGGTCCACTCAGCCTCGTGAGGATAATTGAGGAGCTATTTCAAGGAATTAGCGGTTCCGCTCTAGAAAATCGAGGTTAACAGTCATGGGGAACGTTGCGCTGACCACGCGACACCTTCTATCCGCAAAAGTTGCCACTAACTTCGCCGACAAGCGGCAGTTGCTCGCTCGGTCGGTTTAGTTCGCTTGCGGACTACAGGCCACGGAGTTTATGTTCATGTTTATGACTCAACAGTCATTTTTATTGGACGTTGGCCTCTTGTTTAAGTACTTAATCCTGTACACAGTCGGTAGGATTTCTTGGATGGGAGATCACCCTTTTGCAAGGCCGCTACCTACATACGGAACAACACAGAATAAAAGCACATAGATATCCATGCATTGAGTGGGATTCGAACCCAAGATACCGATGTAAGAACGGGCGAAGACGGATCATGCTTTAGAACGCGCGGACAGTGTGATAGGCACTTTAGCAGATGCGTCAAGTGAATTGTGTTTATGCTTTCACGTTGCACCGATGAAGGTAACAAAATGCTGTATCACTGTATAATAGCGATACATATTAGAAATACTATAATTACAAGTATAATCGTACATTACATTATTATCCGTTGTGCGCTGCATTGGACGTGAGCGAGATCTGGCGGGGCTTCATGAAACTTGCACGGAGACAGCTTCTCTAGAAACAAATGGGTAGCGGTAAGTCACGAAACCCAAAGCGCCTTGTGCAACAGTGGCGTTAGTGTTATAAAATGGCGGAATGCGTTAAATGCATCTACTTGTCAAATATTGCACAACAAAAAACAGACTGTTCATATTTTTTGCTGAATTTTAATAAAACGCTTCCCAAAAAGGGGCCACAATTAATTTAGTTGGGTTTACTGAATATTTTTTTACATGAACAATGAATTTCAAACAGTCGGTTTAAATACATACCTGGGTAGCTCCGTCGGTATAGAGATCAGGCTAATGATCCGACAACTGATAATTCGGGGTTCTATTCCAGACGGGGTTATAATTTCTTTTCGTAACGTGCTGTACGGACTGAGCTATCCCGGCTGTTAACCTTGTTCCGTAAAAAAATATTGTTTCAAAATCCAAATAATCGAATATAGAGTTCAGTCTGTCAGAATCTTCTAAGGAAGGTTATGGCTCAAAAGGGGTCTTTTACCAATGATGATGATGATGATGACTGTGGAGATGGCCATGTTATACCTAAGTTAAAGGAATCAAGTAATGTATGTAGACTGTATCCTGTGAAGTAATTTTAATGAATATTAGACAGAGTCTAATTTTGTTTCTTAATAATTCCAAGGAGCCCTCATAGGGCACGGTGTGATGCTTCACTTAGGTTGGTTTGTTTAAAACATGTTGGGGCGTCCACCAAACCAACGAAAAGCATGAATTATTGTCTGCAAGACAACAATGACGGTTGCCTCGCCGTGTCAAAATGGTGGTTTCCAGCTTGCCAGAGGTGCTGCTGTCTTCTTCAAGGTAAAGTAGCAGAAATATCGGGCTGATGGATCTCGTAACTGTAATCGATATAATTTAACTCATGGACAGGTCGGTTTTTGCCTAGTTATGTGAAGCGTCAAATATTATAGGTACAAATTCAGTGAACCTCTACTCCAGTTCATTTACTTCAGTACCTTCCCAAAGTTCGGAATATCGTACAAATCCACTTCTTTATTTTGTTAATGCAAGATTTCAAAATTAATGTTTATGGACATACAATAATAGAGCATTGTCATAGTTAATTATTTCTTGGCAACTGAGGTAAATTAAATATTAAAATTGAAATAATGCTTTTTACTGCTTCACAAAATAACTTGACTTAGGTTTACCTACAGAAGATTTAATGTAGCATACAATAATTACCTATATTATTTTCCGTTCTTCGCCAGTTGCAATGAGTTTGCGGGAATGTCGATAGAGGAGCCACATGACAGTGTTGTTGCGAGAGCTGCTTACAGAGGATATGTACGAGAGCAACTGCGTTCGTATCAATAGAAGCGGTGTTTAAATCTCCACCTGAAAATGTTCTGTATACTTTCCGGGTATGTGACCAGATTTACAATTTAGTCTCATCGCTATATACGGACGAAGTAAGTGGGCCAGGATATAAATACTAATGAAGAAATAACAAGACGGCTTGAAAACCAACCAAACAAAGTGTGTTTGTGTGTGGCTGGAGAAACGCGATGATTATGCCAGATGTTACGACACGTTAACCAATTTCCTGAGTCATACAAACGAATTCGACAAATAAAATTAAATATACCAACAAATATTAAATATTAAATGTATTAAACAGTAAATGCATCCATATTTATTTAAAACATTTTTTGATCTGCTAAAACAGCTCACGTTACAGCGGGTAGAACTAGTTTCTTAAATTCTTAAAGCTTAAATCATATTAATATGACTCTGCTCTTTGTAGTAAGAAAATATATGTAATATACAGAGAAGTCTAAGTAATTATATTTTAAAAATCTCCATAAAATAAAGTTTTGGAATCTGCAAAAACTATCTGTATAACAGAAAGTTGAAACTACGCAATATTTCTCTTCTCACCAGCATGGCCATTCATGTTAACAATCACGAACAAATGAACTTAAGAATGTGTTTAACGGCATAACGAATAATTTTACTAACTGAGGTAAGGTATATAATAACTACTGTTCCTGTTCAAATGTCGCTTAGCGGCCGTTGCCTAGCAACGGGACTATATACCACAATATTAAAAAGACCTTAAAGAAGAGAACATGGGGGCGATGACTGGATTCAAACGGCTGTGAATAGAGTGGTGGACTGATTAATATTCTAGTTCTGTACTAAACGGCGAAAACGCATTGACCGGCAGAGCAATTATCAACCTGCCAAGGTTAACTCTTTGTCATGAAGTCGGTTAATTAGTTCGTCATATCATGAGATCAATTTCAGAACGATTTGTTAGTTTAATGGAAGACGTTAAAAAATCTGATATTTGCTTCTTAAATCGTTTTTACATGAGCAATATGCCGGGCGCCTTCTGAAATTCTCGCGGCATGAAAACAAAATTACCATGGCACAGAATCCATCTATCACTGCCATGCTTGCAAGTGAGGTAAGTTATTGCAGTTCCTGTGAACAGTCCTCTCTCCATGAGGTAAAGTCCCCCCCCCCCGCGTGCCGCTTGTGCTCCCAACATCACACACAGAGCCACGAGTTATGTTGGCTTGTTCGGCCCATCAGTAACAAGTGGGCTAGCTTTCACGTTCTCCTTTTACACTTCTTCGTACCTTTTGATTTAGCCCAGGCCTCCTTGTCATCCTCTCAGTAGGCGTATTTGTAATAAGTCTCCACGTAATCTTAGCTGTTGTGCTTTGGTTCACCTTTGCATATATTCAAGTATAAAATATGAACAAAAATCAAAAGAGCATAAATAAAAATTACCGTTCCTCTGGTCTAGCATTCAGAGTTCCTGGCTACGGATCAAGAGGTCCCGGGTTCGATTCACGGCGATACAAGATTTTCTAAGCAGTGGGTCTGGAACACGGTCCACTCGCCTCGTGAGAATAGTTGAGGAGCGGATTCAAGGAAATAACGGCTCCGGTCTAGAAAACCGAGATTAACGGCAGTGGGGATTCGTTGCGCTGACCACGCGACACCCTCTATCCGCTAAAGTTGGCACTAACTTCGGCGACAAGCGGCGGTAGCTCGGTCGATATAGTTCGCTTCCTGGCTACAGGCCACGGAGTTTATTTTTGTATGGTAATTACAGTCCATGGCAGTCACGCACTTAACTGCCCAGTAATTTGTATTTTACGAGAAATTTGACGCTGAATTATTAATTTATATGAGTGACAGAATATAAATTGTAGATTTAGAACACTGACTGATCAACATAAAGTCGGTTCAGGATTTATATGTTTCTTCCACTGAGGTGCTATTAAAATATGTAAAGGCTGAATATTCCTCTGAATAAACTGGTACTGCATTATAATTTAAAGAGTATTTCATTAATTCATTTCATTTAATGAGTTTTAAATGCTGCAGTTAATTAAGCGCAGGCATAAACTCACCTCTCTATCTTGAACTCTCCCCAACCCTAAACACAGGCGTAACGCATTTTCCTACAGGTTTCTTAACACCTTACTCTATATAGCTCTTCTATCTCATTAAGAATCCAGTCTTGTGGTATGTAACGCCGTGTAGTTTGGTAGATAATAACCAACATTCAATTTTGAGTCTCTTGCTTCTACCTTCAGGGCAGAAACCTGAAGAGCTCGGAGAATATATTGTCATACGAAAGTTTTGAAAGAAGATTGGAGGGGGGGGTGCTTTGTGAGAACCAATGAGACCACCTCCAATATGACCCATAATATTTCCCCTTCATCACAATCTTCTAGTCTGAAGACAGAGACAGCAGATTTCAACGAAATATTTGTACCTACTTACGAAACTGACCCTGCTGCATGAAATGAAAATTATTACCCTCAGTATTTGACAGTTTGTCATACCACAGAATCGAACCAGCTTTTCCCAGCAGAACTCACGGAGCTCACTTTCTTATGACATACAGTAGACTACAGATTTGCTGCTATGAATATTGCATTTTTATTTTATTTCTGTTAAGAGCTTGTTACTAGTGGCGGGGATAGCGCAGTCGGTACAGCGACTGGCTACGGGCTGGACGAACGAGGGGTCGGCTTTCTGGTCCTGTTAGTGTCAATAATGTTCTCTTCTCCATATCGATGATCGGCTCTGGGGTCCACCCAGCCTCCTATCCAATTTGCACTGGGTGCTTTCTCTTCGAAGGCAAAGCGGCCGGGGCGTGAAGCTGACCACGTACCTCCAGCTAGTGCCGAGAACAAGAGACTGTGGATTTATACATCCACTCCCCCATACGTCTTCATGGCATAGTGCTTAATTAGTTAAGCGCAGAAACAATTTACCTTTACCTTAAAGAGCTTGTTACTTAAATACATATTTCGACCTAGGCCATGGGTGGCAAACTAAGGTCCGTGAGTCAGATACATCCGCTGAGAGCGCAACTATTGTAAAAACGTGCCTATATTAATAGGCTTCTTCATAATTATCAATTACCTTTATTTCGACAAAACCTAAGGAGCTTATTCAAGTTGATTTTTATAGCGGTAAATATTTATTAGGCTTATTAAAATGCTTAAAAATACAACTCTGATCTCTCTTTGGGCCGCCAAAAACGCCTGTATCCCTACCACACCAGTTGGAGTACAAAAGTCCGCCCACCCGTGTCCCAAGCCTACATTATTTTGATAAGAATGACCAAGTAGCCCTGTACTTAACTAATTAAGCGCTACACTATGTAGGCGTATGGGGCAATGGATGTATAGATCAGGATTCCTTGACCTCAGCACTAGTTGGAGGTGAGTGGTTAGCTTTGCGTCCCGGCTACTTTACCCCTGGTAAAATCTCCAGATTTACCTTCTGAAAGGAAAGCTGGGTGCAGGCCCCAGATCGGGTATGGACGACTTGGAGAGGAAACAATTCTTGACACTACAGGGACTCGAACTCAAACTCCTCTTTCCTTCAGCCTGTAGCCAGTCGCTATACTGACTGCGCTATCACTTAAAGCAATATTTCACTTATATTATTTAGGCATGTTTATGATATATCGCTATACCAAATTTCGTATGGCCACCTTCAATTATTTATTAGTCAGCGCTGTCAAACCAAACGCTAAACAAAATTTCATCACAGCTGCCGCGTTATTGTACCTCATTTTACTAAAAAAAAAATCGCATAAACAAACGTTCCAGAAACCGTGGTATTGTCACGATACATCATTTCGCAGCTTTTACTCAAATGGCGCTAGTGTCGCGCCCACCTTACAAGCTCGCTTTTCCGCCATGTTACTATTACTGATTGTAGGGAATTACAAGATATGGAGTTGGGGATTGTTCCAATGGCATAATTTCATGTCAAGTTAAAACAGAACCAGTATTCTTTTCAGAATCTTAAATACATAAGCGTACTGACATAGTGGTTTCATACGACCACTAAACTTTGTGGCTTTTAGTCCCCAAGCGAACTATACTGACCTAGCGACTTCCACTTGTCGGCGAAGTTAGTGCCAAATTTAGTGGATAGAGGGCGTTACGTGGTCAGCGCAACGGATCTCCACGTCCGTTAATCTCGGTTTTCTAGACCGAAGCCGATATTTCCTTGAAATAGTTTCTCAATTATCCTCACGAGGCTGAGTGCACCCCGTCCCAGGTCCACTACATCTAAGAAAACGTGTTATTTCCGGGAATCGAACTGGAATCTGGATCTGTATCCAGGAAATGTGACCACTGGATCACAGAAGCTTTTCCTTTCAGAAAATAATGTAGGTTAAAAGTGAAGCAATGAACTGAAGAAAATATGTGACTGTGACACGAACCACTGTTTGAGAACCGACAGCAATCCTCTGGAAGGAAGAGAGTGGACAGTAGGAGCCAACCATTTGGCTATGAACTTAGATGCGTTTACAATTTCTTGGAAGTTGCTGCCCTTTCTTACCTCGAGAGATAGACATTCTTGACAATGGAAAGCGCCCTTATTTCAAGGAATTTGTTAAACCGCTGATTTGTTTTCTGTCTTATATACGTTAAAGTGATTCGATAAGCATGTATTGCGCATTATTTTCCCCCCTTTACAAGTAATCTCTAAGTTTCAGTGTGCTGTAGTTATGAACCCTAGAAGAAATGTGCAGCGCATCCCCCTGTCGGGGTAGCAGTGGCAAACGGAACATGTTCATGTAATTGTTATGTATTGTGGCCAATTGTTTTGAATAACAAAATCGGTATATATGTGATTGGTCATAAGTATAAATACTTATTTATTACGTATTATATTAACATCTAAAAGAGGATTTGTAGTTCTCATTTTGATTAAAATTATCGTTAGGTAACTGCAATTTACCCAGTCTCCCCTAAACCCTCCTTTCACATTCTTCGCAGGTCCGTTGCGTCCGAGTTCCCCTTCGGGGGCCGGTGTCTCCACTTAAAGATAGGGTAAAGCAACAAGCGAAGAAACAAAAGTAGTAATTTTTTCGTTATTTTTTAAGACAAAGAAGGTGAAGCAAATAAAAAAAATATAATCTACTTTCTTGTAAAAAATGAAACGCGTGTATTTTGTGCGTGCTACTCGTATTATTGTAGTTCAAGGAAAATTCGTCCGTCCGGCAGTCTCAACAGTGTGGCAGGTTATCTGTCGTCATGGTGACGAAATCAACCTGTTGCAGCGTTAAGGCACACTATCTATTATGATGGCGGCAGCATCAGTCTATTGCAGTGTTAGAGCAGACTATTATGATGACGGCAGCATCAGTCTATTTCAATGCTAGAGCCGACTATTATCACGTCGGCAGCACCAGTCTATTGCAGTTTTAGAGCAGACTATTTCACGGGGGCAGCATGAGTCTATTGTAACGCTAAGGCATACTATTATCATGGCGGCAACATCAGTCTATTGCAGTGTTAGAGCAGACTATTATCATGGCGGCAACATCAGTCTATTGCAGTGTTAGAGCAGACTATTATCACGGCGGCAGCATCAGTCTGTTGCAATGCTAGAGCAGACTATTATCATAGCAGCAGCAGCAGTCTATTGCAACGCTAGGGCACGCTGTCTATTATCATGGCAACGACATCAATCTATCGTAGTGCTAAGGCTATTTGTTTATCGTCATGACGAAGGAATCCAAGCTGTCACAATACTGTAACTCTTGTAGAGGCAACCAGTTTAACCCAGGTCAAGGCAGACGTATAGCTCTAGTACTTAGAGGTGACAGTCCTCCGACGCGGAGTAGGGGAAGTAGCGGTAGTGGTGGGGAGAGCTCCAGCAAGCCGACAAGTGTGGCGGGTGATGCAGTACAGGCGTTCTCAAAAGGAAATAACTTCTTACCTCATTGTGTTGCATAGTGATGGTGGTTTATCCTCGTTGGTGTTCACACATCCGATGTTAAGTTTTAAGTGCCGAATGGCAGGCTGTCATGCACTATACACTATTATACACTTTTCACTGTTATATACATGAAGAGTTTATTTACATATTACACGGGTCTATTTTAAAGGGGCAACACCGGCAAAGTCCGATTATTTTTGTTTTCTTCCAGCGGAACCCCAGTTTCAAAATAATTTTCTTTAACGTGGAGATGCATCCCTGAAAATCTAACGTGTTCTTCAAATTTTCGTGAACTTTTTCGCGGTAGGTCTCCGTTTTTCGCCTATGTAGAAATTATTAATTGTTCTTCGCACCACAGACTCGTTAAAGTCGTCCAAAGTGGCTAGTGGAGATTTCCTAGGTCTTTCTTTATGGGGTGTCGAAAAGGAAGTGGAAGCCCCAGATTCGATATTTTTTGTCTCTCTTATTATTCTTCTGACACTACTTTCCGATACACCTGTTGACTTTGCTACTTCCACTCCTGTGTTCTTCACTGTAATTGTTGGCCCAGCCTCTTTCATATACTTATATACATTACTAACAATTTCTCTTGATTGTGAATGCAACACTTTTCCTCTCAATTTACTTCGTGTAGGTGGCATGTTAAAGGAGAAAGAAAGATGTACAAATATAAATAAACAAAAAAGAAAATCAGCGAATAAAAATAAACAATAAAATAAAATATTGTCACAGCCACCACTTGACTTCTGGACCAATACTTCAATGCGACGTCTCAACTATCTTTGGCCGTGGTTGGATCTCAACTGTCTTCGGGCGACGGCTCTCCCAATACTGACTTCTTGCTGTCTTCTGTCAAAAGTCAAAGTCCAAGACACATTGCGACCGACGGTCTGCCAGTCAATAAGTCTTGGTGTCGAGCCCCGGCTGGGGCTCATGACCAGATATTTATTAGTGTTTGACATTTACGGTCTTGTTTCTGTTGGGCGCCCTCTCTGACGAGAGGACGGGTCTGCCTTTTGTATATGCTGCTGGCCCTTGCCAATGCAGTCTTTCTAGGGTCTGAGTCCCTTGGGACTTGAGACCATATTTTACTGTCTCAGATTTGAGACTTCCCTTTTCGTCGCCTCTTACGACTCGAAGGGTCACGGTGGATGTATTCGACTCCGCCTCCCACGGGGTTCTGTCTCTGTAGCTCTCGGCTTCTGTAGGTGTTCTGCGGACTGGATACCAGACACCATTCCTCACTGCTTCGTTTCTACTGTCCGCTGTTACGTAACGGGCACAACGAACTCTCTGTCGTTCATTTCTGGGGAGACGCGTTCGTTGTTTCTGCATTGTCTACGCAACGGCTCCCTGTTCTTTGCGTTACCTTGGAAGTGCCTATTCCAAGCTCATGTGTTCGGTAATCCGTTGCCTCGGGAACGCTCCTCCGCAACGGTATGTTTGTATTCGATTTGTCGCTGTTGGAACTCAACAATTTCCACTGTAGCCGTTGTGCGGCGATGGACGTAAGGTAACGCGTCACAATATTAATACAGTAATTAGAGAATAATACACTCAAATACGACTCCAAGAGTCAAAACTTTTTAACTTGAAAGTACAAGGAAGAATGCTCTTGAGACGACTACTCGCACTGAATGCAGACGAATGACTAATCACAACACCCCTCAAATTTCACGAATGGATCTGCCCATCACTGTCAGCTCTAAGTACTAGAGCTATAGTGTCGCAATGCTAGGGTCACACGAAGCACAGAAGAACAGAGAGCAAATGGACCCTCACAGGAGCAGGAACAATCGGTCAGTGCACTGAGCCACTGTGGACTGCTTGACTCGGGGTTTGATTTCCGTCTACAGTGTCCAGATCCCTCTCCGGACCCAGTGACATTCCGATCTAGTAGCTACTGAGGTTCTATCCTCCAAAATTAGGAAGTGGGGGCGTGGCCATACATCTAGGTGTAGTGTCGAGATAAAGAAACCATGGAACGGTACGTCCACTCCCCCATACACCTGTATATAGCGAAGCTTAAACAAGCATACAGATAGGTTCACAGTGGTCACGTGATCTAAGGAGATTGCGCACACATGTTTCTCTATAGTTACCTGTGTAGATTGCTTACGTATGTCGATGCTCCTTCAAGGACCCCTTTTGGGTAGCCCATGCAGAAAGATTGGTTGTCTTCGTGAAAAGAAATGGGAATGTTCGTCTTCTCTTGCCCTGTCCCACGTGAGCTTAATATTTCCTCACAGTGCACTGAAACATTGCATGCACTTTTTTTCCCCTTGACACTATAGAACCAGTGGGCCTAGGCCTACTCCATTAACATCTTCGTTCACTTAGGGTTTTCTAGATCTTACACATTCGGTAGGACTCCTTGGGCGGGTGATCAGCTCGTTGCAAGGCCTCTACCTGTACACAAACACAGAAAAACGCACACACACAAACTAAACATCCATGCCCTGAGTGGGATTCGAACCCACTATCCCGGTTTCCGCTCGGCTACCGTGACCGGCTTTGCATGCACTTACTTGTAGTAATTCTAAAGCTAGATGTATTCATATCGAATACTTTCGATCTGATAAGCAATGGAAAATTTTAAATGTCTTCTTTCGAGGGGAACGCCGAATCTCATACACATGCAAAATTTCCATTTTTCTTTATTAACTTCTCAAAAATCACGCGTTTTTATTAAATACGGTAGGATGACCACAAAAGTGACTATCAAAAGGCTATAACACGAAAATATGTTATTCATTTGTTATCCTACGTATTTTTTATAGGCAATGCATATGGCTAGTTTCTTACAGGGTTTGGAGGTGGTGTTCGAGGGTTGGAACTTTAAGAGTGGCAACTATTTATTTACAACTGATACAAAATAGATGCAAGTTTCGAAGTTTTACTGTCCCTCAGTGTAGTCACCAGCATTGTGTACAACTTGTTGCCAGCGATGTGGAAGCCTTTAGCAGCGCCTGTTGTGTTGACAGTTCGAATGGAGCGGTCTACTGCCTGAAGAATCTCTGGAACAGTTCTGAAGCGAATGTCATGAAGTGGTTCCTTCATCTTAGGAATCAAGTTGAAGTCACATGGGGCTAAGTCCGGGGAGTATGGTGGACGGTACAGCACTTCCCAGCCCCACCGATCGAACAAATCAGCCACAGCTTGCCATTTTTGCATTTCCGTCAAATCATGAGGAACCCATCGTGATGCAATTTTTCTCATGCCCAGGCGTTCCTTCAGAATGTGAAGCACAGTCGTATGCGCTAATCCTGTCTCCCGGGCCAGCTCACGAATCGTATGGCGTCGATCACTCTCCACTTCTTCACTGACACTAGGACGACCTGGCCGACGCATGTCTGCCACATTTTGGCGTCCCTCGCTGAAGGCTTTTACCCACCTTGCCACTGTTCTCTAAGGCAATGCAGATTCCCCGCAAGCCTCTTGAAGACCTTGATGACACTGTCGTGCTGTACGGCCTCTGGCACATTCAGTCTTTATCCATTCCGTTGTTCCCCTTTCGAGAACATCGTGACAACACTACGTTAGACCGCCATCTAACACGAGGCTCTCTTCTTCTCGTCACTGCTCATGCGCGTGATGTGGGAAGGGAGAGTCCATTTGCTCTGAGGAAAGGTAGGTATGTAACGGCCGCGCCATAGCTGAAGCAGTTAGACGCTGGCTTCCCACAGCGGCGGCCCGGGTTCGATCCCGGGGTCTATTCAAGTGGGATTTGTGGTGGACAAAGTGGCGCTGGGGCAGGTTTTCTCCGAGTACTTCGGTTTCCCCTGCCAATCTTCATTCCACCAATTGCTCCACAATCACCCTCACCTATCATCTGGTGCTGGTACAATAGGCCAGAAGTGGCCGCAGTACAAGAGACTTAGTCCCATCACACTAGCAATAATAATAATAATAATAATAAAGTAAGTATGTACCTAACGTGTGGTATAAGCGACATTATTTGGTTCCGTTGCATGGCGTCTCTACAGCAGTGTTGCCACTATTAAAGTTCCAACCCTCGTATAATACTCAAAATTACTGACAGTGACTGAGGTTAGCCCTTTTTCAAGGGACCCAAAAGAATAGGTGTTACCCTCTCATCTGAGGACAGAGATCTACTCTCTCTCTCTCTCTCTCTCTCTCTCTCTCCCTCTATCTATCTAGGGCTCTACAGCCCTTTTGTTGGACCTTGGCAGATTTGTCAGTTTCTTAATAGTATACACAGATGGTAGGACTCCTTGGATGGCGGATCAGCCAGTCGCAAGGCCACTACCTACACACAGAACAACAGAAACGCAGAATAAACGAACACAGAAATCCATATCTTGAGTGGGATTCGAAAGCACGACGTCAGCATTCGAGCGGGCGAAGACACTTCATGCCTTAGACTACGCGGCTGCTGTGATGGTCCGTTTTGTTTTCTAGTTTCTAGAATACCGGGCGATGGATAAAGTCCGAAAACCCAGCAATATTGTGAAGGCACATGAAGTTGCCCTGCCTTTCATGCAGTTTGTCATGCCATCTGAAATAGCGCTGCTATTTAAGCAAGATTAAACTCTACTTCATTATTAGATACAACGTAATTTTCTTATGTTATGGTTGACACAGGGGAACCTTCCCATATAGATAGTTAAAATTCTTGCTCTTTTGACCCAAAATTCAGTCCACATCTGTCAGGTTACGGTAAATTTTTATGCCAGATTCAGAAAACTGTATCGAATTAATTCATAAAATTCGTCACCTTTTGTATCGCGTTGTTGATTAGTGTTATTTTCAGTAATTAAGAACTTACGCAGTAAGACTTTTGTCTACGGGAGGGTGTTCACTTTCTCGGTACAACCCGAAGTTGGAAACTACAGCCAGACGTAGCGGGAAAATGGACCTTCTTCTGACCTTCCATGTTCCAAGAACTCGGACCGCAGTCACAGACATCTGAGTCGAAGGCTTTGGTGTCGAGGATAAAGAACAGTGACGCATACACGTGCACTTACATCACGAAATGCAAATCACGTGCTTGTTAAGACACGCAATACGGAGGGTGGGGTGGGAACTTGGTGGGCCATGTCAAGGCTTGGCGGTATATACACCTGTCTGCTCCAGCGGGTTGCCGGGCCTTGTGTTACTAGCTTTTGGTTTTTTTGTTTTGAAATTCGAAATGGAACCTGAGCGGACGCCCGCGCAGCGCGGCTTCACCGACTGAACACGCAACAAACAAAACGTCAGAAAAAATAAGGTTAAGTTGTGCACCGTCGGGACCCAAAACTTTATTTATTGTCACGTTGCAGTCAGTTTCAGTAATACTAACTCTACACAAACCAGAGGGTACTCAACGGATAGGCAGACATGCTGTTAAATGGCTGTATTCAGTGACAGAAGATTTGAAGAAAATGGGCGTTAAATTTGGAGATAATAATTACAGGACCGGGACCAGTGGAGGAAAAGCTATCCCTGTAACAGGCCACGGAGGCCCATAGGTTTGTGAGACGTCGAGGCTTCCACATTTTCTTCAGACAATCGGCTTACAGATGGCGGCGAGGTTGCCAGCCTTACATTTCTTGACGGCGACGGTTCCCTCCCAGAAATGAAGTCCTCTATTTCACGAAACGTGGAATCTGTGTCACTAGATTCGCAAGAGAATATCATATTGCGGCATGTGGATCGCCTGCTAACAGATGACTTTGTAGGCCACAACCGTTTCTGGGCAACGGCTGGGTAAATAATAGAGTTACTGTTGGA
This sequence comes from Cryptotermes secundus, assembly GCF_002891405.2. Taxonomy (NCBI): domain Eukaryota; kingdom Metazoa; phylum Arthropoda; class Insecta; order Blattodea; family Kalotermitidae; genus Cryptotermes; species Cryptotermes secundus. The sequence continues at coordinate 245,551 of NW_019736410.1, forward strand.
GACGGGGTGTTTTCTGTGTTGTCCGTGCCTAGAAGTTATAACCAGGACTACTAGGAGCAATGAGTTCAGAAATCCTTGCGAAGGCGGGCTCGAATGCTTCTACTGTGACCCTGCGAGTCGTAGGAGGCGACGAAAAGAGAAGTCTCTGAGACAGTAAAATATGGTCTCGAATACAAAGGGACCCGGACCCAAGAAAGACTGCGCTGACAAAGACCAGCATCATATACAAAAGACAGACCCGTCCTCTCGTCAGAGAAGGCGCCATGAAAAAACAAGGCCGTAACTGTAAAACAGCAATAAATATCTGGTCAAGAGCCCCAGATGGTGCTCGACACCAAGACTTACTGACTGACTGACCGTAAGTCGCAATGTGACTTTGACTTTGACTTTGACAATGAGTGAGTTTGAGTCTGTACGGGATGCTCTGAACATAGGACCTGAGCGTGTGAAGGTGAAGACTCTCCACTGCTAGAAGACGTTGCCAGGTACGGCTGGTGAATACACGGCAGCCTAGGAAAGGTTTAAGCGGGTACTGTGAATTGTGGAGTTTAGCGGTGGCGCTGTAATTACTTGTAGTTCTTAGTCGTGTGTATAAGAGGTCAATAAATCAATCCACCGATCCAAACTCCGTCTGTAATCCAACTCTAAATAGTGACAATATCCTTCTGTATAGACATTACTACTCAGGCGTCTACTGGCGTGGAGTCACAAGTGCATAACAGACGAGAAGACGTTTCCCTCGCATGGGGTTCACGAACGCAAGCTATCTCGATATTGTTTTGTTTATTTGCTTGGTTGTCGAAATGGCGAGGTGTATTTATTGTTTGTGTTCCTCCTCCCACACAAACACACACACACATCCAGCAGATTTCTCAACGCGGGAGGTAACCCACAACGTATAAAAGCAAAAGCGACATAAAAGTCAATCAGATTCGTAGTAAGAAAACAACTTGGGGTGTGGGGGAGGGGGACTCTTAGAATTACAAATGCTCTGTCTCTGTGTCAGTGTGCGCAGCTCTACTGGATCTGCGAAGCGTGAAATTAATGCAGACTATATTTTCAAATATACAGCTTGTAAACAGGATCAAAGAGTTTGTGACGCTGGTACATTAATATAAATATTATGTTTCTGGACATTGTCCATCGTCCTGTTTTTATTGAAAACACAACGTTTCGGAGGCTGAATTCTGTCTCCTTCTTCAGGTAGAACCTATTACATTTGTCCCAAATGACAGAGCCTAGTCCCTATCTCCGGACACCTGTATACAAGCCAAGCACGGCACAAGCCATCTGCGAGAGCTAAGACAAAATATTAAAAATATTCCGCAAGTAAGAGGCTTAGCACCGGAGTACAATCAGAATAGAAGTCAATGCTGGAGAGACAATTTCTCTGTAAGGTACCAATGGTTTTAAATAAAAGACAGGAATGTGTTTCAGATAAAAATAGGACGATGGATACTGCCCAGAAACAAAATATTTGTATACAGTTTATATCTCACACAAAACAAGTTTTGTTTCCAGTACAAAGACATCTAACTGTTGCGGGGTTCTATCTTCCGTGATATAACGCCGTGTATTCCTCTGAAAATCAACCTACTTTTCGGAAGAACATATCGTCTCTATATTCAGAGTCGACGAATAAGTCAAACAGAAAGCAATGTGAAACAGGGATCTGATTTCTGCCTGATGCAAGTTGTTTACTTTTCCTCCCCGAAGATGGAGACGATATGTTCCTTCGAAATGTCAGTTAACTCTCAAAAGAATACGTGGCGTTATTTCCCAGAAGACAGAACTCTTGAAAACAGCCGCTGTGTGAACCCCAGTGACTGGGGGTATAACTGGGCTGCCCTGTTCTTGACGGATATAAATACGGGGATCTGGCCCTCCAGGTTGGAGGAGTCTCGAATCTGAGACAGCAAAATGTTGTCATGAGTCCGGCGGGATTCGGGCCTGAGAATGACTCTACTGGCGAGGACTAGCAGCAATTGTAACCGACAGACACATCCTACCGTCAGAGAGGATATAGAGACTATAACCGCAAGTGTTCATTTGGAAAATAAAATTACTGGTCGTGAGTCTCAAGGGGTTGTCGCCAAGACGAACTGATTGGCCATAAGCCACCTGTCATAAAGTAACTCTGACTCAAACCCTGCATTTAACATTAAAATACAACATAGATTATAAGTTTGGGGAGAGAGGATATTATAGATTATGGTATTCTGAGGTGTAACGCCGTATAGTGTAGTATCTGTATAGCAACGTTTCGTAAGAACCCACTACCTCTGTTTTCAAGACAGAAGAGTATATAAAGATCACTCTTCTACCCTGAAGAAAACAGCAACAATTTCCTCTGAAGTGCTGGTATCTATCTACAAAACTTTACGGCTGTATATCCCGGAAGATCGTAATGTTGACACTTGTCTCCGTAAGAACGGCAAAGATCTCACAGAAGGTGGCTTGATGTGCAGACGCTCTGTGTCAGTTACGCGATTGTTCCTCTGAGTCTGCACATCGTTCCCTCTGTTTTGTTGCTGCGGCTGGGAGAGTTGGAAAACTTTTTTTTCTTTCTGTAAGCGTGGGAGGGTCTGCAGTTCATGGAAAGCCGAAAGACAGCCTATCGTAAGCGAGACCTTGCTACGTGTTTCTTCATTTGTTCTATTGGCTTTTGTTGTGTTTCTATGTAGATTCTGTTCCTTACACTTGTGACCTCTGTGCGGGGGGGGGGGTTAGGGTGGGTTTCTGTACTTTAAAAAATAATGAATGTTTTACAGCCATTTTTCATAACAAACATCTTGTACATGCTCGCCAGAAGACTATAGGCTAGATGTTACCACTGCTCGCTTTTTATACAGTACAGAAACTTTCCGCGTGTCAAACGCCACGAAGCCGAGTCATGTTTGACAAACTGATAGTCGCTCAGCTGCTCAGTAAATTACCCGCTTTTACGTGTTCATAAGGGAAATTCGGGGGAGCGGAATAGCTCAGTCGGTATAGCGACTACCTGCTGGCTGGACAACCGAGGGGTCGGAGTTCGAGCCCTGGTAGGATCAAGAATTTTCTCTACGTCGTCCAGATCGGTTCTGGGGCCCACCCAACCTCTTATCCAATGGATACTGAAGTCTTTTTCCCCGTAGGTAAAGCGGCCGGGGCGTGAAGCTCACCACTCACCTCCAACTTGTGCCGAGGTTAAGAAAGTATGGATCTATACATCCATTCCCCCATACGCCTTCATGGTGTAGTGCTAAATAAGTTAAGCAAAGGGATGACTTTACCTTTTACCTTTACCATATAAGAGAAATTCCCCTGCTCATAAGAACTAACCACTGGTATATACCGGTTTATAATCTCTTGCCCGTAAAGTCTGAAATGTATATAAGAGTTTGGTGGGGAAGCCAAATGGAAAGAGACCACTAGTAAGACCTAGACTCAGATGGAAGGATAATATTAAAATGTATCTTAGAGAAATAGAATGAGTTGGTGTGGGCTGGATTCATCTTACTCGGGATATGAACTCCTGTGTATATGGCAATGAACCTTCCGGTTTCATAAAATATTGGAAGATTCTTGAGTAGCTGAGCAAATGGTGGCTGCTCAAAAAAGGTTCACCTCCATTAAGTTAGTTAAAGGTCAAGTTCGCTCTATGCTTTAATTAGTTAAGCACGATGTCTTGAAGACGTGTGGGGGGGGGTGGAGGTATATTTCCACCTACTTTGACCTAGGCAGTGTATGGAGGTGAGTGATCAAATTCAAGCCCCAACCGCTTTGCACCCGGGGAATGCGACCCAGGGACCCTTTGCATCGGAATCTGTGTGGGCCCGAGGGCCTGTCTGGATTCTGTGGAGTGGGGACAAATAATTTGTTCCCGCCGGGATCTGAACCCCGCCCGTCCATTCCCTCGCTATACTCACTGAGTCATCTGTCTCTTCCTTTGTTTTTAGCACCCAATTTAACCCTGTGCTCTGGTTCTGTACTGTTCTCAAAATTGGTGTCTTATCTATGGGCTTCTGGAAACATGTTCCTGCAATTCCAACCTGCCTGAGACGGTCCTACGTGTAACTTATGGAGCTCTTTCTTAGTCACGCAGCAGACAGATGATGTAGCCTATATGTCTGCTCGCCAGATGAAACAACACAAACCAACAAGGACTATTGTGCTCTCCTCTGCCTGCTTTCACCTCAATACGGAAACAGAAGCAGAGGATACAGTCCTAGTAACTGCATTACGTCACACGTAGATAAAAAGGTAAAGCTATCCCGTCACAGGCCATGGTTGCCCATAGGGTTGTGAGACGCTGAGGGTCCCACACTATCTAGACCTAGATATTCAGCTCAAAGATGGCGGTAAGGTTGTCAGCCTTACGCACCGCCGCGCTTTACTCCCCAGGAAAATTATTTAATTAATTCCTGGTACTCATTTCTGTTAGAGGCTGAGTAAACCCCAGGGCCTAGTGCGGCTGGAAGGATAATGTCAATTGAAAAATCTAGTTGCCTCGTCGGAAATCGAACCCGAGAACTTCCTGCTTGTAGCACAGTGCCTCAAGCAATTATGCTACCGCGCGATACCGCAATAACTCTGTAAGCACAGCCGCAAGGCTACAGGCTGGACGAGCGACGAGTCGGGGTTCGAATCGTGGTAGTGGAAAGAGATTTTTCTCTTCGCCATAACGTCCAATTACGTAAGAAAAAATATCCGATGTTTGCTGCATAAGGTCGAAAGTTGTAGAATTACTAATCGTGAAACAGTAATAGCATAGCGCACAAGCAGTCTAACAGCTCCGATAACAAATTTAGACTTCAAGAATATGCCTTCAAATTAAATGTTACACACGGCTGGTAGGGCTGCTTTGATGGGGGATCAGCCCATCCCAAGGCCTCTGCATATAGAAGAAAAGTGAACGTATACCTGTGCTCCCAGTGGTATTTGAATCCAGGACCACAGCGTTCGAGCAGTGTAAGAAAATACGCACCGTACATGATGCAGCAGCTCTGGTTTTGAAGACTGAAAATACGCATAAAGCAACTGGCAGGGGACGGACATTTTAACTAAGTTGCTATTTCGCGAAACTGGTTTCTTTCCCGACCGTTTTGCCCCATGTATAACACAAATTCCCATATAAACACTGGCACGGAACAGTGCTGACCCATTTGTCTTGCTTATCTGTGAGGTCATCTGAAACACTTGCTGGTTCTGGTGCTGTAATTGTCTCCATTCGTTCAGTGATGAATGTTATTATTACATATAGTCCTGAAGTTTGACGTGTTGCATCGTGTTCTGATAAACTGTATATAACTCACACTCTTGTCCTACTTTACTATATAACAAAATAATTATATGAATTAACTGGGAAGAGAGCTATTAACACTTACCGGTATGAATCGAAGCTGATCTGTCGATGGCGTGTGTCTTGTTGGGGATCGGCATTCCGATAAACATGGAGCCAGTGCTGACCTGCAATTGGTGATATTTTGTGTTAGGACTTGTTAACATTCTCTGCTATAGTAGTAGTTTCTTCCGAGGTCGTGCTGTAAATTACAGAGCTGCAGACTGTGCGCTAGATAGGAAGGTGATAAGAATGACGAAGGCTGCGAATACTGTATGAACTCCATTGTTAAATACAAAGGCCTGTGACCTTACGTGACCGCCTCTGTGGTCTAGTGGTCAGAATTGCTGGCTACAGAACAGGAGGTCCCGGGTTTGATTCCCGGCGCTACAAAATTTTCTGACAAGTAGTGGGTCTGGAACGGGATCTACTCAGCCTAGTGAGGATAACTGAGGAACTACTTGAATGAAAGAGTAGCGGCTCCGGTCTAGAAAACCGAGATCAACGGCCATGGGGATTCGTTGCGCTGACCACGCGACACCCTCTATCCGCTGAAGTTGGCACTAACTTCGTCGACAATGCGGCGGTCGCTCTGTCGGTATAGTTCGCATGTGGACTAAAGCCAAGGAGTTTTTGTTGTTTTTTGTAACCTTACGTGTTTATCAAGCCGAGATAAGGGACAAGGGTATGAGGTACGAGGTGTCGAGTTTCCAGCTCTATCATAATTGAGTGCAAGTCCTTTGTGTCTGTTTGACCGCGTGTTGGATTGCACAGTGCCGAATGCTTGAAAGTGGGTAAATCTTCAAGCACTGATTACAATGTTACGAATACGGGTTTCTTTGTCATGACCTGAAATACCAAATTATCTGTCTGTCAAATGTAATGTTCTCAATATGATCTGGAAACACGGCTACAACATTTTGAGAAATGTGGCAGTTATCTCCAATCACAGCTGTACGAATAGCACATCAGCAGAATGACCACTACACAGCAACAAGATGCAGACAAGTGATGAGCAATTTGCGCACGCGTGACTACAATCATTGCTTCAGTCGTATGTGTGTGTGTGTTTGGGGGGGGGGCGAATCTTCACGGCACTCGCAAAATGTCTAGACATTATAATTAGATGCAAGTGTTCAAATTGATTAATGGTAATTTTTAATTTTATATTCAGGTAACAGTTTAAGCATCTCACTTCCCCGGTTTAGCCGGCAAAGCAGCAGCCGTAGATTAAATTGTCTGAAAATTCTGACTTGCACAGGAGAAACAGGAGGCTTCTTTGCTGACATGTAATTCTTTTTTGTAAGTATGTAAAGAAACTTGTACTCTTCTCCAAGTATAATTAGAATGATCATGTCAAGGAGGATGTGATGAGCAAGGCATGTAGCACGAATGGGAGAGAAGAGGAGTACATATAGGATATTGGTGGGAAAGTCAGAAGGAAAAAGATCACTTGGAAGACCAAGGCGTAGTTGCGTGGACAATAGTGAAATGGATCTTAGAGGGATAGGATTGGATGGTATGGTATGGATTGATCCGGCTCAGGATAGAGACCAGTGGAGGGTTCTTGTGAACACGGTAATGAACCTTTGGGTTCCATAAAATGCTGGGAAGTTCTTGAGTAGGTGCAGAATTGGCTGCTTCTCAAGAAGGGCTCAGCTCCATGAGTGAGTGATGTGTGTAAAGAGCGGTCTCTTGCTTGTTCAGGAAGAACACAGATTGCAGACATCTGAAAATAAAATGTTTCGGGAAAATATTTCGACATAAGCAGAACGAAGTGCGCCATTTTTTCTTCTTCTTCGTTTCACGTTAGGCCCTTTGGACTGTTTTCCTTCAGGATTAATCTGAAAATATGGATGTTATAAACAGTTGGTAGAACTTCTTGGACGGGGATCAGCTCTGTCAAAAGGCCACTACCTACACAGAACAACACAAAACACAGAATATACGCATACAGACATCTGTGTCTCAAGTTGGATTCGAGCCCACGACTACCGTGTCTGAGTGGACGAAGACATTTCATGCTTTAGACCAGTGGTTCTCAACTTTTGTGATACCGAGGCCCGGTAATTTTTTTTTTATTAGACAAGGGTCCGGTATAATTGATGCCAGGGCTCCCTGTACCGGGCCGCGGCCCAGCGGTTGAGAAACACTGCTTTAGAATGTGCCGCCAGTGTGGCTGCCTAGGTGTCATTACACATCGAGGGATTTTGCGCGGTCTGTATCCTTACGATAGCGACATCATTGCTTTATACAAATACTCTGTTCCAACTACCGAAATTAAACGTCATTGAACAAGAAACGAATAATGGACTGACAATATCACGAAGAAAAGCTATAGATAAGATCCTGCTCTATATTCTGCTGTGACACGTTTCAGTGTAAGATAACTAAACAGCCCTATTTTGCTCAAACTTACGCTAGGAAACAGCAGACTGCTGTCCGACTGAGCTACTGGCAACATCTATACTAGTACAGTAAGTTCTCCGTCAATGGTGCTGAAGACGGTTGCTACCAGGTTATAGCGACTCTAGCGGCGAATGTTGTTACTACGTAGGCAAGTCGCCTCGGAGCGAAAGCTGCTTTTGGTGCTTGCAGGCGACACCTGTCCTAAGCCTCAAAGGAAATCTTTGTTTATGCTAACATGAGCACGCAGATCTAGTTGCGAAACAAGCCGGTAATTTTGCCTGAAGTTTTGTACGGGTTTGTAATTCGGACTCTGACATTAAGGGAAGATGGCATTTGAGAACAGGGTGCTGATGAGAATATTTGGACAGACTTACTAGGTTTTTGGACATTTTCCATCGTCCGGTATTCTAGGAAATAGAAAGCACGACGTTTCGGAAACTGGATCTGTTTTCGTGCTCAGGTGAGGAGGGGAAGACACCTATTCGGTTGGGCACCTTAGAAAGAGCTAATCTCAAACTGAGATGTCTTCCGCCCCCCCCTCTCACCCGAGGAAGGAAACAGATCCAATTTCCGAAACGTCGTGTTCTATATTTTCTAGCATACCGGCCGACTGAAAAGGTAAAAAAAAACCAGTAATTCTGTGTGTTATACACCACCGTCAGAAAACTTAGAATATTTGGACCCAAGAAATAGTAGCAGGTTGGAGAAAACCCCGTCATGAAGAGCTTCATAATTTCGATATAACCACTGGCTATGGGCCAGACTGGCTCTGAGGTTCACCCAACCTCCTATACAAAGGGTACCGGTGGTTCTTTCCCGGGGGTAAAGCGGACGAGGCGTGAAGCTGACCTCCAACTGTTGCCGAGGTCAAGAAAAGTGGATCTATATATCCGCCCCCCACACGTCTTCATGGCGTAGTGCTTAATTAGTCAAATACAAGGAAAACTCTACCTTTTTTTACATTTAATTTAAATAATTAACACAACGTCATTAGTATATACGGCGGAGTGGAGGTAAAGCTTCACTATTCTTGGCCTCGGCACTAGATGTAGCTCCACGCACTGGCCTCTTTACCTGAGGGAAATTAACCTCCCTTACCCTTTGGGTAGGAGGCTGAGTGGGCCCCAGAGCCAGTAAGGACGCTGTGGAGTATAGGAAATGCTCTCTCCTCTCGAGAATTGAACACCGTTCTTCCATGTCACAGTCAGTCGCTACCCTGACTGAGCTATTGCAGTTCTCAATAGGTCCATACTACGAAAAGTAACCTGATAACAGGTTTGCAAATTTTGGTCAGTAAAATAATCGGTCTTTATTTTATTGAACGTCAAAAGCAGTTAGGCCCATTAATAAATTCTAAGGCAGCGGTTTTCAACCAGTGTGTCGCGAGCTTTGAAGGGACTAGTGATTATGTAAAACAATATAACAGACATCTGTATAAACTTAAACCAATATCTGTAACACAATTTTTATCATATTTTTGTTTCACAATAGCTTCATACTTCTATACAATATGTGACATCATTTAAGAAATAGTGCACCATTAATACAAATTTCGGGATAGCGTAGTCGGTATAGCGACTTGCTAGGGGCTGGAAGGCCGAAGGTTCGGTGTTCGAGTCACAGCGGAGGTGTGGAGGGGGAGAATTTTCTCTTCTCCATGTCGTTCAGACCGGCTCTGGGGCCCATTCAGCCTCCTACCCAACGAGTAAGGAGGGCACTTTCCTCGAGATTAAAGCGGTCGGGGCTTGAAGCTGACCACTCACTTCCAACTAGTACCGAGGTCAAGATATAGTGGATCGTTACATCCACTCCCCCATACATCTTCACATTGCAGTGCTTAATTAACTAAGCTGAGGGACAGCTTTACCTTTACTTTATTAGAAATTGTAATTATGGGCCAACGAAAACATCCAATGAATATTCAGATTGTGGCCCAAGCACTTCTGCAAGAGTGGTTTTAAAGTGATACAAGCGGTATTCTAACAGTATGAACCTGCTCCCTTGTCCCTGCTGCCTGGAATGTTTCTTATCAGCTACGGGTTCTGAGGGCGATAGAATAAAATGAAGCATGGTTCGCTGGGGAAACTCGAAATGCTCATAGAAAATTCTGCTCCAGTGCCTACTTTCTTATACGTACTGAGCCCTGGCTTCAATCTCCTTGAGAAAAGTTATCCGAGAATACATAATTGGTAAGAAGAATATTTGGGTTGTGTGGCGGGCGTGTAAGGCTGACGACCTCACGCCACCTGTGAGTTGATTGTCTAGAAATTGTGGGAGCCTCGACGTCTCATATTACTGTGGGCCTCCACTGCCTCTTACAAGACTAGCTTTACATTTTAAAGATAGATTATGTAACAAGACGGTTCAAAATCTGGGCCTACATATGGAGAAGTTTCAAGTTTTACAAATTTTGAAAAGTATGAAGGAGCTCAAAATTGAGAAGGAAGACGTCGAAAGGGCTGGGCCCACGGCAATGCCGGGCAGATCGCTGTTCCAGCAATTCCCCCAAAAATTCACCTAAACCTACCGGGCAAGATTACATCACATCGGAGAAGAAAAACGGGTACATTTTTACAGCTAGATCAAACGGCGAGCTTTGCCAGTTCAGCTATTTTAAAACAAAATAATCTTTGTGTGTGCTTCTGAGTAAAAACTGGTCGTTTCATGAAAACTTGCCGGCTTTTGCACTGGTGGAATAGAGACGCAACAAAGTGACGAACAAGAGAACATCGGGTGGCGACTGTGAAAACAGAAGAGCATCGTCATGCGCGAAAGTATTCATTTGTTTCTCTCTAGCCTCATATATATATATATATATATGAGAACAAGAGAGGTGGACAAACAATGCGTTTCGCCTTATCTTGTTTTCACTCGCATATAAATTTCAACAAAAATTACCGGACTTCTACTACACACTAGGAGAGGTGTTTTACAGAGGAAACATAAAGAGGTTTTATGGCAGGCTCTGAATATATTAAATGAACAAAAAGAAAATAATAGAAATAACTTTGTGGGGCCGTCTCAGCCTCTAACACAAATGAGTATCAGGAAACTTCTTGGGGGTAAAGGGCGGCCGGGTCGTAAGGCTGACAACCTCACCTCCATTGTCTAGAAAATGTGGGAGCCTCGACGTCTCACAACCCTATGGGCCTTCATGGCCTCTTACAGGGATAGCTTTACTTTTAGATGGCGTTATATTCCAGGAGACAGAACGTTCCATGACTATCTCGGTGAGAACCTCATATCTTACCTACGAAGTTTCTCTTCGTGTAATTGTCTCCGCTCGCCTGTTAGCTTTCTCTTTCCGGAACCCGGGCACTCTTCTCAGCATTTAGCCACTCTCGGACACTGACCACTCGTGTCCACTCATGCAGTGGCCGAGTTCGAAATGGAATGACCCATGTTTCCTGGCAGCCTCAGGGAAACAAAAGCCTGCCACCAGGTAGCTGATGGTGAAAACATCTAAAAAAGAAGTGACGGTCGCCGGCCGCTTGTAGCTACAGGATTCTGACATCATCGAGAACAAATGGATGTGCTGACGGGAAGAGGGGTTGTGCGGCTGAGAGTAAGAGTGAACTAAATCACGTTCGGTATGCCCATAAAAATTTGAAAATTGTGACTTCTAATTACTTTCAACAAATTCTGCTACCTGATAGATCGTTGTTACTTAAGCTATGTAACTTAAGCCTCTGAAGCTAAGAAGTCCCTCTCATGACCAAGTAAATTTCAGTTCATACCCTCGCACCCTTTCTCATATTTCAATATTAATCTTCAGCCCAAAACTAGGTTTCAGAAATAGTGTCTCATAGTTCAGGGTTTCAGTTCATTTCGTACCCTTCGACTGTATCACACTAATAATACTGTCACGTGTCCGGTGTTCCGTGACCAGTAATAACGGAGTCTGGATCGGATGATTGGATTTATTAACACCTTATACAATCAACTAATACTTAAAAACAATAGAGCGCTATGGCTGATTTACAGAATTTGCAGTCATCGTTGCACACGCACTAGATGTCTCAGTCTTCACTAGTCGTATCCTGGTAACGGAATTAAAACAATATCTAATCACACACTAATTCTTCACAGGCTGACTTCTAATTCTTCTTCAACTACGAAATTCTCGTGGCTGTCTCCTGCCGACAACTTCTTCTATTCTCGTTCCGGTTCTATGACTGACTCCTTGTACTGTGCTGTACTCCTACAGCTGCTATCTTTGGAATTCGACTGTCTTATATTTCCTCGGCACTAACCACGCAGCACAGAAGCCACAGCCCAGCCATTATTCTAGAGGCGTTTTACCACGCAGTTGCCTAGCAAACAGTCTCGGAGCGGACTACATAGAAAACACCTTTCATTCTTGTTGTGTATTTTTATAGCAGCCGATTGTCCGATACCCAGCAATGATTGTTCTTCACTGTCGCGTTTTGTTGCACGGATTACCCAGCAACGGCTGTTTACCGAGAATCTGTTTCCGCGGGAATGTTTTTATCGAGACGTTGCCTAGCAGTGGGTCGACACGTCACAAGATTTAGCAGATGTTAAGAGCTAGGATAGCTCAGTCGGTATAGCGAAGGTCTACAAGACAGGCGGCCGAGGAATTGAGGTTCGATTCCCGAAATTGGCAAGAGCTTTTTCTCTTTTCCGTAGCGTCCACACCGGCTCTGGGGCTCACTCAGCCTCCTATTCATTGGGTGAAGTGGCTATTTCTCCAGACGTAGAGCGTAGGGAAGTGAAGTGGGCCACTCAAATCCGTTGAGGTCAAGAAAAGTGGAGCTATACCTCTACTGCTCCACATGTCTCCACGATGCGGTTCTTAATTAATAAAGCACAAGGAAAACTGAATCTTTTTTACATATTATAAGCCCTTCAATATGTAATTTTCTCTATTAGTCTCTCCCTTTCTCTAGTCTAGATCAAGAAATTCTCCTCAGTAATTAGTACTCGAGTAACTAATTAACCAAGTAACTACTTAATTAACTTACTAAATCCATGGAGCACTCAATCTTGAGAAGCTAACAGTTGGTCAGCTGGTCACTGAAATTCCCTTCCTCTTATGGAACCCGAACATTGAGCACCATGTTCACAAGAACCTGCCACTGGTTTCTTTTCTGAGCCTGATGAATCCAGTTCACCGCCTCCTAATCTATTATTTTAAAAACTATTTTAATGTTAACTTTCCATTTACTTCCATATCTTACGATCAGCACATTCCCTTCAGACTTCCTGACCAAACTTGCGTATGCATTTCTCTTTTCTCCCAAGCGTGCTGCATGCCTGACCTCTTCCATTGCCCTTGAAATCAGTGGTATTTGGCGGTGAGTACAAATTACGCAGTTTCCATAATGCAATTGTCTCCGCTTTCCTTCTCTTTCCTACTTCTTCCATCCACATCTTCTTGTCATGGCGTTCGCAACGCCCCCAATTCTATCTTCATCCTCTAATGTGGGAGATTTTTAAATGGATCTTGGAAAAAGAGGACTGGGTGGGGGGGGATATGAGTTTCATTCATCAGGCACAGGATAGGGACCTTCGGGCACCATAAAATGTTGAGAAATTACTGAGTATTTGAGCGTCTGGTTAGCTTCTCATGCAGAAGCCTGCTCGATGCAGTCAGTCAGTTATTGCGAGAGATCAGTTTTCACATCCATAGGAAACAAGAGACTAGTAGCCGGGATAGCTCAGTCGGTATAGCGACTGGCTGCGGGCTGAACGACGGAGGAGTCAGAGTTCGGGCACCAGTAGGGTCAAGAATTTTCTCTTCCTCACGTCGTCCAGACTGGCTCTGGGGCCCACTCAACCTCCTATACAATGGGTACCGCGGGCCCTTTCGTTGAGAATAAAGCGAGAGGGGCGTGAAGCTGACCACTCACCTCCAAGTACTGCCGAGGACAAGAAAATATGGATCTATACACCCACTCTTCCATACGCCTTCATGGCATAGTGCTTAATTACTTAAGCACAGGAATAAATTTGCCTTTAGATAAGAGACGGGAAAACAAGGCGGCAGTTTTTTCTCCGAACTGAATGTGTTCTTAATTTCTCCCTGAGTGCAAATTTGTTTTGTGATAGTGTTGTTCCCAGACAGTTCAAAGCTGACACGTCTTGTCCTCGATTCTAGTGAAGGGACATGAATAAACGCTTTGTTATCTCTGCATTTACGTCTCTGTAGAGCGTCCAGGAAGTCTGAAGCTACAGGCAAGGGACGTCACAGCTGTGAGCAAGATCCCTGAGGTAACGAGGGATCCGTGCGGGGGCCGATGTCCGCTAGACGCTGCTGCAGAAAATGTGGGCCGTCAATATTCGCGACTTCGAGCATTTTCAAACCCGAATTTTTCTATGCATGTAGTAAGATCATACGACAGACAACAGAGTGTGCTACCTTCTGCTAGTGTCTTGGTTAATTGGTTTACTCTTCGACCCTGAAGATGGAGGCAAACAGTAGCGTAATTGCTTGAGGCACTATGCTACAAGTCGGAAGGTCGCGGGATCCATTGCCGATGAGGAGAATTTTTCAGATAACCTAATCCTTCCAGCCGCACTATGGCTCTGGGGTCGACTCAGCCTCTAACAGAAATGAGTACCAGGAATCTTCCTGGGGGTAAAGGGCAGCCGGCACGTAAGGCTGACAACTTCACCGTCATCTGAGATCCGATTGTCCAGAAAATATGGGAGCCTCGACGTTTCATAAACCTATGGGCCTTCACGGCCTGTTACAGGAACAGCTTTACATTATTACCCTGAAGATGGAGGCAATATATATCTCCGAAATATTGATCAACTACATGTCGACACATACCACAAGAAGCTACTCTTCTTTTCGACATGTTGGAATTCTGCCAATTTTACGAAGGACTTGTTATTCATCTTCTGCTTCTGCGCGACAAACCACGTGAATGCTAACCATAATGGATTTGTCGTTTGCATAAGAAATGGTGATATGGCGTAACTGAACGTTTGTGTGCGAAAAGGGCATAAGGTGTTCTGCTCTTGAAGTAACTTCTCTCTTATTACAGCTTAGTTGCCAATGCAGTGAATATGGGTGATTGAGTGAGTAGGTTTAAAAGCCCGTCAGTGACTATGGCCATTTAACTCTGTATTTAAGTCAACTTAAACGTCTTCACTAAACCCAGTATTTAATACAAGAGAATTAAACACTTGTCAAACTGTGTAATGTGAAAATGTGTAGAAAGAAAGGAGGCAAATGTTTTGTTGTGAAGGAGGCTGCGCGTGAGTCAGTGGGCCTTGAACAATAGGCTAACAATGGCGTTGGAATGACTGAAACTGGAGAATGAGAGAAAATCAATCCCAAAACTTGTATAAAACTTAAAACTAAGAAAATGGGAATTACTTATGACGGTAAAAACCGTCTGTTCATATATTGTGGTATGCAGACCTGTTACTAGGCGCCGAATGAGAGATAGGCGACTCTACAACGGTCGTTGTTAGGCAGCGGTCTGTAAACAATAGAGGAATGGTGTTTTCTGCGTGGTCCGTGCCGAGATGTTATACACAGGATAATTGTAACTGTAAATTAAATTTTCCTAGGCGCACACAGGTCCGCGATTTGCACATGGCATTCAAAATCCCTTACGTACATGACTATATCTAACAAAATTATAACAAGCATAAATCATACAAAATCATGATAATGAGAATGTTCGCAACATCGGACAAGGCGAAGCCCGCCACAGAAAGTATAAGAGGCTTAAACTTGGCGGCGGTCAGGCATACGGCCGTTCAAGTGACTAGACGGCTGTGGTAGCGAATACTGCTAGAAATAGGGCATAGTCTGCTGCACCGAGCCTGGACTGAATACTAGATAATACGACTTAATCGTAAATTAGTGTGCATAGTGACAATGGACTAATACTATAGACTAAGACTGAAAAATGACAGACCCGACCTACGCCAGAGAGGGCGCCCCACATGGATATAAACTTTCATCTAAAAGGAAACAACTGGTCATGAGCCCCAGCCGGGGCTCGACACCAAGACAGACAGACTGACTGACCCTCAGTCGCAATGTGGCTTTGACTTTGACTTTGACAATGAGTTAGTTGTGGTACAGCCGCCAGCCAGTAAGAACGTGAGTACAAAAACAGAGAACATTGTTTAGATCCGTCACCAGGCAACGACTGATGTAAACTACGTGTTGTAGTGAAGTGCAGATTGTGTGAATTAGCGATAGCAATATGGTTGCTTGTCGGTGTGTTCTGTAAGTGTTCAGTATATCAAATTACCAATCCAAACTCCGTATACAGTCACTCCTACATGTGACAATATGCACGCATGTATGTATGTATGTGTGTATGTATGTATGAGCTGATGATCACTTAGCACGGAAATAAGGATTAAGGATTAACGCCATAATGCCAAGTACACCAAGACAAACGTCACCAAATTTTCCAACACAGCCTCTACGCAAAGAAAATTGACGAAACTGAACGTAAATATTCAGCATAAATTTGTAGATGGAAAAATTTCAGAGGAAGAAACAAGGAAAATATTTAAATGCTTTATTGATCTCATCATGTAAGGAGATTACGAAAAATATTTATTTATTTTGGATTTTCTCCGTCGTTTTCTTTCAAACTACTATTTTTTTTTACACTGAGTTACTTTCTGTCATCAGGTATAAAAGGGAAAGTGTTCAAAATAAGTTGTGCCCGTTAAACATAGCTAATCTTGATTACCGGACACTCTAACAGGCCCAAATAACTGAGGAACTGAGGTACATCTCCACCATTCCTAATCTCTACACTAGACAGTGGTCACTGGTAACCTTAAGTGCCAGCCGCTTTAGCCTCATGGGAAGAGCACCCCTCCAAAACAATGCAAACTCTTTGGCCTGTAGTCCGCAAGAGAACTATGCCGGCCGAGCGACCGTCGCTTGTCGGCGAAGTTAGTACCAAATTTAGCGGATAGATGTTGTCGCGTGGTCAGCGCAACAAATCCCCACGGCAGTTAATTTCGGGTTTCTAGACCGGAGCCGCTATTTCCTAGAAATAGCTCCTCAATTATCCTCACGAGGTTGAGTGGACCACGTTCCAGACACACTACCTCTCAGAAATCTCGTAGCGCCGGGAATCTAACCCGGACCTCTGGATCTGTAGCCAGGAACTCTGACCAGAAGACCATAGAGGCGGTCAAAACTAGGGCTACCGTCTCAAAAATTCGTAAACCGCAGATCTGATTAGATTTCCTTGTGTAGGTATGAGCCGGTGCTCTTAAGTTCTAGGTACCAAATGCACTATAGTTCTTTTGTGTGTGTGTGTGTGTATGCTTATTGAGCATTTTGGACATAGCCCGTTCTTGAACGCTATAGTTGTGGTAATGAAGTGACCTGTTGTCGCTACTGTAGCGCGGGGTGCCCCCGGGGGGGCTCAGAATAGGAAGCCCCGCTGTGCTACACCAGCTTCCGTGCAACTTCCAAACATTCTTTCCATCTATTGTTGATTCCTTTGTTTTATTTGATGAGGTGTCTGGAATTAAATTAGAACCGACAGGGCTCTGGGTCTTAATGCCAGATTCGAACTAATCACATTGTCCTTTGTTGAGTGCCGTTTCTACTGCACAGAAGAGCATGAGTTCGAAGATTCTTCCTGGCCGATGGCAACTCGCGTGTGATTCTGTTCACCAGGAATGACGACTCGGTTTTCGTGGTTACGTTCACATTTTATGAAATCATCCTTTTGTGCTTCTGAGCTAGAGCAAGAAGCTTAAGAGGCCAAGTATTTACAATCGATTACAGATTGAGATTTCACCTCCATTTCTAGACCCGGGACAGCGCAGTCGGTATAGACTGGCTACGGGCTGGACGACCGAAGGGTCATAGTTCGAGTTCCGGTGGGGTCAAGAATTTTCTCTTCTCCAATCGTCCAGACCGTCTCTGGAGTCCACCCAAACTCCTATCCAATGGGTACCGGGGGGTAAAGCGGCAGGGGCGTGAAGCTGAGCACTCACCTCCATTTAGTGCCGAGGTCAAGAAAATGTGCATCTATATATCTACTCCCCCATACGCCTTCATGGCGTAGTGATTAATTAGTTAAGCACAGGGAAAATTTGACCTTACCTTATTTTAATTTTTATTTTGTTGTCAAAAGCAATTCGCTCTGTTATCAGTTGATCTGTCCTATGAAATCTGAATTTGTAAAAGAAGATAAAAGGTAAATCTATCCCTGTAACAGGTCGTGTAGGCCCGCAGGGTTTTGAGACGTCGAGGACCCCGACATCTTCTAGACAATCGACGCACACATGGCGGAAAGGTTTGTCAGTCTCACGCTCCGGCCGTTCTTGACCCCCAAGAATATTCCTGGTACTCATTTCTGTTAGATGCTGAGTCGACCCCCAGGGCCATAGTGCGGCTAGAAAGATTACGTCAATCGAAAAATCCAATGACCCCATCGGGAATCGAACCGGGGACCTTGCGGCTTGTAGCACAGTTCCTCATTAAATAAAAAGACGCGCGTTTTACCCGGTTATCGAAATTATCCCTACCTTGCACAAGAATGATGATAATGTTAACACTAAGTTATGGGAAGAACTAACAGCTTACTTTCCTTTAATACAACATGAACAGAAAGGGGGGGGGGATCCAAAGAATCCCCGTAGCATAGCAACGGTAGGGAACACACATACACAGACAGGGAGGTGATTTCATAAGCCTCATTTTGTTTTTAAGAACAAGGGAAATCAAACAAACGAAACCAACTCCGTGGCCTGTAGTCCACAAGCGAACCGACACCGAGCGACTGCCGCTTGCTGGTGAAGTTAGTGCCAACTTTAGTAGCTAGAGGGTGTCGCGTGGTCAGCACAACGGATCCCCAAGGCCATTAATTTCGGTTTTCTAGGCCGGAGCCCCTATTTCCTCGAAACAGCTCCTCAGTTATCGTCACGAGGCTGAGTGGACCCCGTTCTAGACCCAATACTTCTCAGAAAATCTGGTAGCGCCGGGAATCGAACCGGGGACCTCTGGATCTGTAGCCAGGAACTCTGACCACTAGACCACAGAGGATGTCAAGAAAGTAGAATAAAAAATATGCTATTTATTGAGGCTGAGTATATAGCCGGACATATTAATTGTGGATCACATATTTACTGCTACAACTGCTTCTAGCACATGCATATTCCCAACATCTGACGGGGGTAGGAGTGTGCTACGGGACCATAAAGCCGAATCCAGAACTGTGGGCCACATTCATGCTACTGCTAGTAACACATCAGTATCTAACGGGAGTGTTATGTACATATATTGCTAGGCAACGGACGAGAAAGATGCAGCTTCATAACAGTCTTTACTAAGTAAGGGCTTCTCAAACAAGCGTGCTTGCAAGGCAACAATTAGAAACAACAATAGAGGAATAGTGTTTTCTGAGCGGTCCGTGCTGAGATATAAGCAGGACAGTTGGAACAATAAGTTAGTTACGTGAATTTAGTGAAGAGAGTTGGCTGGTGAGTGAATAAGTTAGTCGAGAGTTGCTGTAACCAGGGCCGGGGACAGTTCGGGAATTAAGAGTAAGGGGAACACCCGCCGTTGGAAACCGCTACCGAGCAACGGCTAGGGAGGAATGTGGTAACAGTGATCTTTTGAGTGTTTAACTCAGTGAGAATGTCGTAATTATTTGTAGTTACGTTCTGTAAGTTTTCACTAAGTCCTATTACCAATCCGAAGTCCTGTGTTCATTCTGAAAGGATGAAAATACAGACGAAAACAAAACGAAAATTCCTTACAGGGCCATAAAGCCGAGTCCTGAACTTCAGTGAGAACAAATGTCACCGGTCCTCCTGTCCTTTGTCTGAAATCCTAGAGTGGACTAGTCACAGGAGTTAGGGCTTACAGACCTGTATAAACTGCTACAGACGTCGTGAAAGCGGCCTGTCGCAGACTGGATGGACGGAGCGCGGAGATGGATTGTTCTTCACACACATTAAGATGCCCAAATGGGAAGAACAGGGTGTAATGACGGACTCAGTGTGAAGCTTCTACAAATCTCCATTTGATTGAAAGTTAAGACTGGCTGTATTTTTGTTTCCAAGTCTTAATTACACCCACACTGAGGGAGGCGCATCTTATTTAATATGTGGAGAAGATTCTAGGCTTGATGAAATAGTGAGATGTGCTTCTTGATAGCTTTACAATTAGCCGCTCGCACAGAAGCCGGCGTGGCGGAGGGGCTGCGGTCTGTTACTGACCTCCTCTCTCGCAGCTGACAGTGCGCGTAACGCTGCGCAGTAGCAAGTTCTTTCTTTCCGTTAGTCTGATGGCCTGTTTCTTGAAGACAAGGAGTCGGACAAACGCTTCTTGGATCTTCCTTGATTTCTTCTTCTTTTTGGTGCCTCATCTCTCACAATCCTAACAATTCTGTCTTTTTGGCATATGATTATCCCATTCCTCTCGCAGTTTCAAAATCCATTCTCCTATTGGCTTGGTTCCGTATTGCCGTCCAATATCCTGGTTCGTAACATCGGTTTCCCCACTGTCTTCATTAAAGTGTTTGTCTCTGTGTCTTCCAGTGACTGTTTTGTATTAGCAGTACCCACTCCAGTCTCGACGGCATATGCAAGGATTGGTCTTACTGCTGATGCGTAAATACTTTGTCTGGTTTCCAATCTCAGATATTTATTTCGCCGTGTCGTGTCGTGTCGTGTCGTGTCATTTAGGCTTCCAGATATTCTCGCACGCGGTAGCGTAGTTGGTTGAGGCACTATGCTACAAGGTAGAAGGTCACGGGTTCGATTCCAGATAAGGTTACATGATTTTTCAGTTGATCCTATCCTACCAGCCGCATTATGGCTTTTGTATCGACTCAGTCACTAACAGAGATGAGTACAAGGAATCTTCCTGCATGTAAAAGGCGGCCGGCTCGTAAGAATGATAACCTTACGGTCATATGTGTGTGGATGGTCTAGAAAATGCGGTAGCCTCGACATTTCTCGACCCTATGGACCTCCATGGCCTGTTACAGGGGTAGCTACACCTTTTAACTTTTACATATTCCGGTGGGTTTATGGCCTTGCAGCTGGTATTTGATATCCATGGCTTCGGATTCGTTGTTGTTGGGAAAAATATTTTGACATTCCAATTTGGAATACCTAAAAAAAGAGATCTCATTGGATCTACGGTCCTAAGGATCCTTATAATACGAGTAAGTACCAAATCCTCCTTTACCGTTGTCAGTTGCCAACATCAGACTTCTAGCCAATTTGCAACACGCCATTCTTTTTCCTTTCCTACTTTTATTTCTAGAAAATATTGTCACGTGTCCGGGGTTCCGTGACTGATAACGGGTTCTGGATGCTGCACAATTTCAGTCATAACAGCTCACAATCAATGACTGCCTCAGACTTGCTCCATTCCTCACTGGACCACGAGTGTATTCTCTTCCACTGCGACGAATGACGAACGAAGAATCACTTGCGACTGAATTCTCCTGAACTGAACAAATTTCCAGACGAACCGACTATAGGTCAGCTTCTGCAACAGTTCGTTTATTACTCTCAATTTATTGCTGCGGGAACATGCTTAGCAAACCGTTGCTCAGCAATGGATTGTTGTACGGCTATTCGTTGCAGTGGAAATATGCTTACCGAACTGTTGCCTAGCAATGGTCACATTCGTCATATATTGGCCATTCAGACTCGGCTCCTACCTTACACAACTCATTTGTGGTCTTTCTAAATTGGTTTTCCTCGTGGCCCATAACTGAATCCTGTTTTTGATAATCTAGAGTTTCGAACCCTGTGAACATAAATTCTCCATTCCTCCTGGTAGACATATTCTGAAATGTCACCAGTCACTTTATTAAATTCAAATTCCTTGGGCCCTTCTGCGCTACATCTGAAGTTTCTCATTTCAATCGTACTGCATGAGTCCAGCGTTTGTTTCTAGTTCTGTCTCCAACATTCACGTCCATGCACTGAAGCTTATTTCCGAGACCAAAACATGAAATATCAATTAGACTGCCTTATTTGTTTGTCTGTTTTAATGCCTTTACCGTCCCCTTAACTTTAGTACAGGTTGTGCTATTCCTGGGCTTGTACTGCCTTCGCTCGCTTGGAAATCGGGATCGTGGGTTCGAATCCCACTCAGGGTATGGATGTTTAGTTTGTGTGTGTGTGTTTTTCTGTGCTTGTGTACAGGTAGAGACCTTGCGACGAGCTGATCACTCGCCCAAGGAGTCCTACCGAATGTGTAAGACCTAGAAAAACCGAAGTGAACGGAGAAGTTCATGGAGGTAGGCCTAGGCCCACTGGGGCTGTAGTGCCAAAGAAAAAAAATCTATCCCTGTAACAGGCCGTGGAGGCCCATAGGGTTGTGAGACGTCGAGGCTCCCACATTTTTTAGACTATCGGCTCACAGATTGCGGCAAGTTTGTCAGCCTTATTAGCCGGTCGCTTTTTGCCTCCCAGGAAGTTTCCTGGTACTCATATCTATTAGAGGCTCAGTCGCCCCCGGGGCCACAGTGCGGCTGGAAGGGTTAGGTCAATTCAAAAATATCCACCTCATCGGGACTCGAATCCTCAACCTTGCGGCTTGTAACACAGTGCCTCAACCAACTACGTTACCACGTGTCCCTTATTTTTAATATATTTTCCTCTTCATGAAAATCTATTTCGTCATATATGTTAAGCATTTCTTTGTAGCGGTGGCTGTGACTTTTGAAGACGACCTGAAGTAGCCGAAACATGTAGCACTTGGCCGGCTTTAATGCTCATTCATGCTCTCTCACACTTTATTTACTGCTGTTCCAGAAGTTGGTACGTGGACAACAATACCAATGATACTACGTAACAAGGTAAGCATTTAGACTCACATTCATTGTTGCTATTCATGCGGAATATCTTCACATTTCGCAAATGCCAGAGGAACGTGAAAGATGCATGTTCCAATTCCACAGTTTCCTGTGCAGCTAACTTGCTGTAATAGGGATGGAATGTCTGAATACGTGAAACCCCGCCATTCCATGCACATCACCCCCTATGGACACCACAACGACGCTAAAACAATAAAACAAATGCCAGTGTAAAACCCGTATTCTTACTGCTGTCTCTGCGGAACCGGTCCACTGAAGAAGAAACAAACAGAAATCACAAGATAATTCTTGTTTCAAGTCTGTTACATACCTATTCCCGCAGATTTTTTTATATTAGAAGACGAATACAAAAAAATTGAAAGGAAAATGTATTAGCGGCCAGATCAAAGACGCAGCATGATATGCTATTGTTTTCTCGCAAGTTTCTGAGCGCTCCCACCAGGCTGCGTGCTGTGTTACATGGTATTAAGACAACGGCGGGTTGAGAAAACACTCGCGCCTCCCGTGGACGGGCACCATTAATCTCTAACCCAGACTCTCTTCTTAACAATGCTGTTTATCATGTCTCCGTGGCGGCACACAATCAGGACGGAGGTGAACCCAATTTACGTGTTGCCCAGGGGTGTCATTCTGCACGGGTATGAAGTTGTCTACATTCGGCAGATAAGATTGCCCCAGGCAAGAGATTTCAGATCAATTTAGCGGGCTTATTGTATTTCTTTTTGCTTCTTCCTCTTGAGGGCGTTTGAGAACAGGTCGCTCGTAAGGATATTTCGATGTAAGAGGGAGAAAGTAACAGGAGACAATAGACCTGGATCTTCATAATCTACATTTCTCGCGAACTACTGTTAAGGTTAATCTTCAAGTTGTTCTTGGGGTTAATTAATTAATTATGCACCACGGCGGAGTGAAAGTATAGCTCTACAATTCTTAATTTCCATGCTTGATGGTGGTGAGTGGCCAGTTTAACACCCCAGCCGTCCTACTCTCAAGGATACAATTCCCTGTACATTTTGTGGGCTCCAGAGCTGGTCTGGACAATGTGGAGAAACATTTCTTGCCTCAACTGGGAATCGAACCCTGACTCCTCGGTCGCCCAGCCGGTGACCTATCCGCTATACCGAGAGAGCAAGAGGATGAGATTGCGCAAGCATGCAACATATATACATAGGCAATAACTCTTCTTGTGAAGATATTTTAGGGAAGCCTGTAGAAAGAGACATATGTGAAGACCCAGACGCACACGAAAGGAAGATGATGATAATGATGATAACAGCAGCATTTCTGCTACTCAAGTAAAAGGCAAAGTTGTCCTCGATTTTATCTAATGAAGCACTACGCCACGAAGGAGTATGTTGGAGTGGATATATAGAGCCACATTTTCTTGACCTCGACACAAGCTGGTGGTGAGTGGTTAGCTTCAAGCCCCGGTTGCTTTACCCCCGGTGAAAGAGCTCTCGGTACCCACTGGATAGGGGATTTGATGGACCTCAGAGCCGGTCTGGAGGCTGCGGTGAAATGAATATTCCTGACCTTACCGGGACTCGAAATCCGACCCTTCGGCCATCCAGTCCGTAGCGTCACTATACCGACTGAGCTATCCAAGCTTATATTACTTCATTCATTCATCTGTAATCTGTCAAGACGACAGGTCCACGGTCTCTTCCAAAACAGTTCCTCCACTTGATGCGATCTAGAGCTTTCTCCTTCAAATGAAAATATCCTCTTCTGTCCCCAAGGTCATCCAGCATCTTCTTACGTCTTCTTCCTCCTCTTCTTGTCACTTCTATCCGTCCCTCTATATTTCCTTCAATAACTTCTTTTAGAAGGCAGTTTCTGCGTAAAACATGACCAATCCAATTAGCCTTCCGTTTTCTTATTTCGTGTAGGATATTCCTCTGCTCACTGACTCTAATTAACACTTCTTCATTTCTCACATAATCGGTCCAACTGATCTTCTCCATCCTTCTCCAACACCACATTTCGAAACTTTCCAGATGTTTCTGATCTACTGCCGTAAGTGTCCAAGTTTCAGCCCCATACAAAGCCATGCTCCAAATGTAGCATTTCACTAGTTTCTTCCTCAAATTTAAGTCCAATTTGCTGGTAAAAAGATTCTTCTTCTTGCTAAATGC
The DNA here is from genome assembly GCF_002891405.2 of Cryptotermes secundus. Classification (NCBI taxonomy): domain Eukaryota; kingdom Metazoa; phylum Arthropoda; class Insecta; order Blattodea; family Kalotermitidae; genus Cryptotermes; species Cryptotermes secundus. The sequence continues at coordinate 270,231 of NW_019736410.1, forward strand.
AGCTTTTGCCATGGCAATCCTGGATTTAATTTCACACGTACACCTTCCATCATCTGTTAACAAGCTACCCAAATATTTAAAACATTTCATATTCTTCAGTTGTTTTTGGTCTATCTTTATTGTGACTGGGGTTGGTTGTCTCGAAATTTTCATTATTTTTGTTTTTTCCACATTCATTTCCATGCCATAGCACCTTCCAATTTCAATTAGTCTATCAATCATGCCCTGTAGCACAGTCTCTTCCTTAGCCATATTACGGCTGCTGATAATATTAATAATAATACTAATAATATTACCACTTGAGAACCAGGAGGAAAGAGTCCACTAGGAAGACCAAGACAGGGGTGCGTGGAATGTTAAAATGGAGTATAGGTTGCAATGGTATGGACTCGATTGATCTGGCTCAGGATAGGGACCAGTGGAGGGCTCTTGTGAACACCGTAATGAAACTCCGGTTTCCTTAACATGTTGGTAAGTTCTTGAGTAGCTACACAACTAGCGGCTTCTCAAGAAGAGTTCAGCTCCATGAAGTTAGTTAAAGCTACTACTGCTGCTACTACTACTACTACTACTAGTACTACTGCTACTACTACTACTACTACTACTGCTACTACTACTACTACTACTACTACTACTACTACTACTACTACTACTACTAGGGACTTCTAAGTAATAAAAGGGAAGGATGTGAACTTGATTTATTTGACTTAGGATAGTGACAAGTACACAAAACTTTTGTTCATTAAAATGTGATAATTACTTCGTTAGCTGAATATGTATCCGTTTCTCAAGAAGAAGTCTGCTCCTAGGGATTATTGGCTTTCTTGTCCACCCTCCATCCCTTAAAATGGACTCTCACATTAAGGAAAGTGAGGATGCAATATCTGAGCTCCTGACTGCCGCGACTGTGACACGTAAGCACTGCCTTCTGACATTTGGCGCCATCTAACATTACAGATATTTACCAACGTTTCGGAGGCTAGAAAAGTAAAATGGAGGCCGTTCGTTCTTCTGAAATATCAGTAAACTTCTACCAGGCTACATGACGTCACATTCAACACTATAATGCTTTCCAATGAGCTCTCTTTTCTTAAATTGTTAATAAATTGATGAATATGTTTGTACAAGGTTAACAGTCTCTATAGATAGTTAGAGGTAATAAAAGAGTTCTCTAAGGAATTGTGAATTCAATATAAAAACAAACAAAACCAAAACAAACTCCGTGGCTTGTACTCCGCAAGTGAACTGTAGCGACCGAGCGACCGCCGCTTGTCAGAGAAGTTAGTGCCAACTTTAGCGGATAGAGGGTGTCGCATGGTACGCGCAACAGTTCCCCACAGCCGTTAATCTCGGGTTTCTATGCCGGAGCCGCTATTTCCTTGAAAACACTTCTCAATTGTCCTCACGAGACTGAGCGTACCCGTTCAAGACCCACTACTTCACAGGAAATCTGGTAGCGCCAGGAATCAAACCCGGGACCTCTTGATCTGCAGGCAGGAACTCTGGCCACTAGACAACAGAGGCGGTCGTGAATTCAATATAAGCATAATGAAGCCTTTCTTTTCAGTACAATTTATTTAGGGATATAGTAAGTGTTGGACATAAGAGAACAGACACGAAATGGTCTGAGTGCGAAACATGGCGGTAGAGGAGTACACGTTACTGCGTTACGCTGCTTCACAAGGTAACATGGCCTTGCCTTGTAGCTTCTGCTTCATCTCCGTCACCTGTTATGCAGCTACAGAAATAAATCACGATTATTTTTGCTATCGGTTCCGAGAACAGAGGGCATGCATCCCGTCACGAGGCAGGTATCCATGGCAACGAACTTCAGAGCAGACGAAGCATCAACCTGAAGAAGATCAGTGTATATTGTTATTCATTTCATTGATCTGTCTGATCACTACGTCACTTACTGAATGACTGACTGACAGACTAACACAAGGCTTTTACCTGAGCAGACAAGAAATGACCTTTTCGATTCTTAATAGAAGGTACTGTGGCATAAAGAACGTCTCTAGGACACGAATAGACAGACACGTTGCCAAGGAGACAGGATTACTGGGAACCAACTAATTTCGAAACACGGTTTCCATGGATACGGACACGGAAATATGTAAACACTCAGAAAAGCAAGCAGTTACTTGGGAATGAATACAAGGTTTCCAAATGCAACGCATTCTCGGGCAACAGAATGGAACCCTTGGAAGCGGTCATCTCTATCAGGTTTTTAGCTTATTATGAAATGACTGAATTCCTGAATAAGAGAAATATGGGGGTTCGAACACCTCCACCGTGACCCCAAGAGTGGCAGGAGGCGACGAAGAGGGAAGTATCAAATCTGAGACAGTAATATATGGTCTCGAGTAACAGTTGAAGTGTTAACCAGCTAAGATTCGTTACCAAGCAACGACTAAGCAAGAAAACATTGAAGATCTTATTTTATGTGTTATAGCTGCAGTAATCTCTAGAATTATAATTACTTGTAGTTACGATTTCTGAGTATCCAATAAATCTATTCAGGAATCAAAATCATTAAAGTACATGACAATACATTGAGTTTTCACCAGAGTCCAACATTTTGTTCATGTTAACATTGTTACAGATCATTGGGTAAGAGGCTGGGTGAGCCCCAGAAGCGGTCTCGACGACCTGGAAAGGATAACTATAGTGCCTTTATCGGGTCTCGAACTCCGACCCCTCACACGTCCAACCTGTAGTCAGTTGCTACACCGATTTCGCTATCCAGGCTCCAAAATTTCTTTAGGGTTAATAATGACACAAAAATTTGATAGTGTTTAAAACAACACTTCTTCAGTGCTGAAAGATTTGGCGTGATCTGCAAGTGTAAGCTTGTGCGATTGGCATCGGCTGGAACAGTAACAGCACAAACAAAAGAGAATAAGGCGACATGGCTAGAACAGGCCTACTGTTCGCACCGCACATAAGGCGCTTGTAATGACGTCAGCATAATAACGACCAGTGAGACGTTGGGGGGGGGGAAGTTTTTGTGAACTAAGTTTTGTTGATAAGTCAGTGGGTTAAAAATAAATGTATCTAGTTTAGAGTATTTATCGTAACCAGTGAGTTGATAATGCCGGTCACGATAGCCGAGCGGTCTAAGCCATGTATTGTCTTCACTCGCTCGGACGCCAGGATCGTGGGTTCGAATCCCACACAAGGCATAGATATTTGGTATATGCATGTGTTTAGTCTGTTTGTGTTGCCCTGCGTTTAGGCAGCGGCCTTGCCACGAGCCGATCGCCCGTCCAAGGAGTCCTGCCGTCTGTAAAATGATCATGAAGCTGAGAAATCGGAGGCCAGGGCCCAAGGGGGCTGTAGAGAAAATGAAGAATGAAAAGAAGAGTTAATAATGATGACAACGGCGGATTCTTATGTAATTTAACGACGCTTTACTAACAATATACGTTAGATCTCTATATCGCCATGCGATTCTACAGAGTGTGGAAGTGACCATGGCCTGTTTTAAATCCCTCTTCCGCAGTTTGTTTTGAGAGGTTCAGCAAATTCTTTAGTTACGATAGCGGCATTCGGGCAGCCCTGCGAAGCTCACACTTCGAAACGGCATTGGTAACTACATTGGAAGATACAGCTGCCCTGTAGCTAAACCGGAAGAACAATTATTTCTGCAGTGCACGGAGCAGACACTCCTGGTATTAAGTTTCCGCTACTGTTCGCCTGATCTTTTGAAGAAACAGATTACAATATGCGAGTAATTAAAGAGAAGGCGCGATTGTTTCTGGGGTATAGACTGAGAGTCGCGGGACTTTAACGAGGTGTTGAAAAGGTGTCGAACGTAACAAGTGGTCAGGGCCCTGAGACAGATCTGCCTCATCATCCCGGCACAGGGGTTCGTGTGGAGCGTGGGGCGAAATTCAGGTCCTGGCCTCGCAAGCAGTGATCTGGTTTGGGCATTACTGACTCCGCTACTGGCTACAGGACACGGCTTGAGGTTTCTGAGACCTGAAGGCGTGGCGTGCACTGATTTCCTTCTGAACGTCCGAGAAACCTCTAAGAATTTATACCTAATTCTCAGGTACACTTTATTTTCTTAAATACAAAGAACGGAGGCACGCGGTAACGTAGTTGGTTGAGGCACTCTGCTACAAGCCTGAAGGTCGCGGGTTCTATTCCAGATGTAAAGAATCTATCCCTGTAACAGGCCGTGAAGGTCCATAGAGTTGTGAGACTTCGAGGTCCCCATATTTTCTCTAGACAGTCGGCTCGCAGATGGTGGTGACGTTACCAGCCTTACGCACCGGCCACCCTTTACCCTGGTACTCATTTCTGTTAGAGGCTGAGTAAAGCCCAGGGCCATAGTGCGGATGGAAGGATTAAGTCAATTAAAAAATCCAACCCGCGGCCTTCCGGCTTATAGCATAATGTCTCAACCAACTACGCTACCACGTGCCCCTCTCGATTCCGGATGGGGTTACTGAATGACCTCAAAGACGTATGTTCTAATGAGTTATAAAGTTTGGAAATTAGCGATGGTGACATAATCAAGTGTTGTCACGAGGCGTGTGTTAAAGTGGTCAATAAAAGCAGTTTCTAATGCGAGAGCCATTCATACACGATACAGCATCAGTGTCTGCGCACCGATTTCTTGACAATGGAGGAGTGAAAAATAGAGGGCGTCGAGGAAGATCTGCCGCAGCAGGAGTGGTAACAATTTAATCTCAACGTTCGCAACTTCATATTTCCCACGAATCGTTTTTAATATTATCTTCTATAAGATTAATAGGAGTTAATAATTCAAAACTCACGGATAACTCGCGATGGAAAGAAACAGGATAGCTCAGTTTCTACAGTGACTAGGCTACGGGTTTTATTACCAGAGAACAAGAGTTCAGTTACAAGGAAGTGCAACAGAGGCTATTTCTCTTTGGATAAAAAGAAAGGGACTTAAACCTGACCAATTGCCTACATCCAGTGACAAGATTAAGAACTCGCAGAGCGCTGTCTCCCCTCCCCATGTATCTTTATGTTATGGTGCTTAATTTCGGAAGGGAAAAGTATGTTCACAATTCTTTTATAAACGTGGAAAGGTCCGGCACCTGAATTTCTGCACAGACTGTACTGTGGCGCTACTGAAGAACAAGCCTATAATAAGATAGACATCTGGATGTCATGAATCAGCAACTACTAGCCCCAAGCTTAAATCAATAGACGATTTTTTGCCTTTCTTCTCCTGACACACGCTTACTTGACTGGATGCGGCCATGAAGACCTCTCAGACAGGACTCAGGACGCGTAACGAATTTCTCGAGCCTCTGCTTACTCAGGTAAATGCAACATAACGTATTTGTAAGCACAACTCGCGAGAACAATTAATCCTAATTATATTTATTTTATTTTAACGTTTCCACTTAAATTCATTTTCTCCTTTGACACTACAGCCCCAATTTAGCCCTTGGTCTACCTCCATGAGACCCTCCCTTTCGCTTCCGTTTACTCTTAGACATTCGGTAGGACTCCTTGAGTGGGTGATCAGCTCGTCGTAAGGCTTCTCTTCCTGTACACAAACAGAAAAACACACGCAAATAATGAACATCCATGCCTTGCGTGGGATTTGAACCCATGATCCTGGCTTCCGAGCGAGCGAAGACAGTACATGCCTTAGACCGCTCGGCTACCGAGACCGGCAATTAAATCTATAAACCAGTAAAATGTAAACGTAATATGCAACTTCATGTAGCCGAGCCCGTTATAAGGATTCCAGAACCGCTTCAGCTGTTTCTTTCTACTTTTACGTTCATTATTTAACGATGCTGTCAGTATCGACATCATGTAGCGTCCATGATCAGTTTGTAGAATGAGAATTGGTAGGAGAAATGGAACTTGTGGGTGAAAACCTGCCCCAGTATCACTTTGTTCTCTACGAATCCCAAATTACTTGGCCCGTTGAAGAACCAGCGCCGTCGCGGTGAGAAGCGAGCTTAGCTCGTTTCAAACCAGAAGATTCAAGTGTTTACAAGAAACCTCCACTGCACTATATTCTAAGCCAGCTGAATCCAACATAACAATACCTAACTCGCTGTGATAATCTTCGCTCAAACGAAAATCGAAAGTGTCGCTCTTTCTCCGATGTTAGAGTAGACGCTATCCACTCAATACAAGCTGCCTGTAGCTACCCTGCTCAGTCCGCAACCCAAGCATGCGCAATGAAGTGGTGACAGATCACGTGACATGATTTATCAACTATTGATCACATAAATCAAGTACTTATAGCGTAAGGTAAAGGTAAATTTGTCCCTGTGTTTAACAAATTAAGCACTACGCCCTGAAGGCGTATGAGGGAGCTGATGTATATATCCACATTTTCTTGACCTCGGCACTAGATGGAGGTGAGTGGTCAGCTTCACGCTCTTGCCGATTAACCTCCGGTTAAAGAGCCCGGTACCCTTTGTATAGGAGGTTGGGTGGACACCAGCGCCGGTCTGGACGACATGGAGAAATGAAAATTCATGACCTTACTGCGACTCGAACTCCCATCCCTCAGTCGTCCAGGCAACAACCAGTCGCTATACCGACTGAGCTATCCCGGGTCCTCACGTCCAGCCCACAGGCAGTCGCTATACTGACTGAGCTATCCCGGCTCCTCACGTCCAGCCCGTAGCCAGTCGCTATACTGACTGCGCTATCCCGGCTCCTCACGTCCAGCCCACAGGCAGTCGCTATACCGACTGAGCTCTCCCGGCTCCTCACGTCCAGCCAACAGGCAGTCGCTATACCGACTGCGCTATCCCGGCTCCTCACGTCCAGCCCACAGCCAGTCGCTATACTGACTGCGCTATCCCGGCTCCTCACGTCCAGCCCGTAGCCAGTCGCTATACTGACTGAGCTATCCCGGCTCCTCACGTCCAGCCCGTAGCCAGTCGCTATACTGACTGCGCTATCCCGGCTCCTCACGTCCAGCCCACAGGCAGTCGCTATACCGACTACGCTACCCCCAGCTCCGACGAGTTTACTAATATATTTCTTAAAAAATATAATCCTCAGGATATAAAATATTTCAAACAGGATAATTAATATTTTCTCTGTGTCAGTGCTAATATTGTGGAGAGGAGGTTTGCGACACTGGAGAGCTGTGCTGGCGGTAGCGTAATTTCCTGGTAGGATCACTAACGCCATACGAGTCAAAGGACAGGAGCCAGACGAAATGTAGCCCCTGATTTTAGAGGCTGGGGTTAAGCGTGAGGCTTAAAATCCCACTCAGAAAAAAATACTGTTACAAACCCTGCAGAACCATGGAGTCCCACACCGGGTCGTAGATCCAGTAAAGAAGAAGAAGTCTAAGGCTGAGGTCAGTGGAACCGAATTCTACTCTGCGTGTATGGACGTGAAAACGGAACTGGCAGAAAGCAGCGCGCGTGGCGAGACTGACGCGAACATCCCGGACGCTCTGTTCTCTCAAGGTCTCCCGCTCTCGAACGCATCGTCTTCCATTTTAGGTGCGTTTTCTTTTCTCGGACTGGCGTGACGACAACAGCCTGTTCCGTAAGTAGAATGTTACTCTTCATTTTCGAATTTTACAGGCTTGTTTGGGCAATTTGTTCCAATATATGGAGAAATTTATGGGAGTCGGGACAGCTCAGCCGGTATAGCGACGGAGGTCCCGGTTTCCATTACCAGCAAACCAAGATTTTTCACTTCTCAACAGCATCCAGACCAGCTCTGGGGACCACCCAGCTTACTTTGCAATGGGTACTGGGAGCGAATTCCCCGGCGGTAATATGGCCAGGAGGCAAAGTTATTAGTGCTGAGGTTAAGAATGGTGGAGCTATACCTCCACTCTCTGTTACGTCTACACGTTGTAAGGTAAAGCTGTCTCTGTGCTTAACTAATTAAGCACTACGCCATAAAGGTGTATGGAGGAGTGGATGTATAGACCCACGTTTTCTTGACCTAGGCCCTAGTTGGAGATGAGTGGTCAACCTCGTACTCCAGCCGATTTAACCCCAGGATAAAGCCCCGGTACCCACTGGGTAAGAGGCTGGGTGATCCCCAGAACCGGTCTGGACGACATGAAGAAAAGAAAATTCTTGCCTCTACTGGGACTCGAACTCAAATCTTTGTGTCCAACCCGTAGTCAGTCGCTATACCGACTGCGCTATCCCGGGTCCCGTCTTCATGGCATAGTAATTAATTATTAATTACTTAAACACGGGGACAATTTTACTTTTATTTAATGGAGAATTTTATAGATAATGAAGCGCTGATATGCGAGCTGATGGACATTATGCAGAACAAGAAGAATTTTCCAGGATATCTCTTTAGTTCTGAATCAACAAACAGAGATTTATATTCTGTGATATTAAGCGGATTAAAGTATGGGCCTACAAATTTTGTCTCCTTTATTGTGTTCCGTGTGAAAGTACATAAAAACAAATTTCATTTACGAAATCCATCTTCATTTGAAGGGTTAATGTTTATTGCTGTGGCAGGATATGAACACGTCACTGTGGCCACCTCATCACTTTGCCCCACGTCACGTCCGCTCACAAATATCAGATTAACCTTCGTGCGGCCTTAGACTTGTTCATTAATATAAAGAAATGTAATCCATAGCGCGTTTGTTTATTATTAATTGCTCCAAGTGTCTCATCTCACGCCGGCCACTTAATAAGCAATCCATACTGTATATCTGTATTTCTTGTGGACTGGATGCTGCTGAAGCCAGCACAAATACTTTTCAGGAACCTTATTGTACAGTTAATTCTTTGGCCGTCCTTCCCCCTCCTTGTTGAAGAAGAAATTAACCTTTTAAGCCATAATCACAGTTACTTTAGGACTGGCGACTTACCGCCAATCAGTACGCCTTGGTGACAAGCCCCTTGAGACTCACGACCATCATTTCTTTTCAACTGAACACTTGCTTTCATAGTCTTTATGTAACATCCTCTCTGACGAGAGGATGGATCTGTCGTTTGCAATTACTGCTGGTCCTCGCCAGCGCAGTCATTTTCAGGTCCGAGTCGCACGAGACTCATGACTTCATTTTACTGTCTCAGATTCGGGACTCCACTAACCTGGAGGGCAAGGTCCCTGTATTTATATCCCGTAGGAAGAGGGTGGCCCGGTTATAACTCCAGGCACTGGGTTCCCTTTTCGTCGCCTCCTACGATTGGCTGGGATAAGGTGGAGATATTCTATCCCGCTTCCACACTCAAAACTTGTCCTGCTTATAATATCTCGGCAACGGACAACTTACAACTCCTCGACAAGGACCACAGTAAAAAACGCCGTTTCCAACTGTGCCTCATTGTTCCTTGTTGATTCGTTGCTGTGGAGACGTGCTTGTTTGAGACCGTTACCAAGAAACAGTCTACATGCTACAATATAATAAATGTTGATATCTTTACGTATAACCTTGAAAGAACATCTCACTTTCCAATCTAATTTTGTGACGTCATGTTATAAAATCAATCACATGACAGTGATATGCAAAGACCTGCCAAGCCTTGCTAATGAGGCCGCTGCTAGGAGGTGGTTCTTACTTGTTTTTCTTACACCGGTTTCAGGGTACATAATAAAGGACGGTGGGCCTGTAATTATTACCAGTGAAATGACTCGTAATTAACAAAGGTCACTCAGGCGTTTTATGGAATTAAGAGAACTGTATTACAGGAGTAACAAAAAACACTTTCTGAACAAGCATATTCTGTTCTACCCTCTACCTAATTATAATTAATCATTCAGTTGGCCAGAAGAGATCCTGATTTTACCGAAACCAGTGTCCTAATAATATTACACAAGGGAAACAATCTAAGGCTACTTGAATCCAATCCACACCCTCACACTGTGCTTCAGAACAGTATTCACAGCTTCTTCTGGTTGACATCAGGTGTGAAGTTCCAAAATACAGAGTGTTCTAAATTATTGTCAGGGTTTCCGTGGCCTATAATTTTCAAATGGGAAGCAAAAGAATAAAACTTTACACAGAAAATGTAACTCAAAACGTTTGATTACTTAGAGCATCAATACTACAGAATGCTAAACAATTTCTACATGCGCTCCTCTCATGGCACGTAAGCTGTCCAAATTATTGGCCACGGAAACCCAAACAATTATTTAGAATCACAATGTGTTTGCTTATAAGTCTTCAGCCGCTCCGCCCACAATCTTTGAAATCGCTTCACTGACGTCTAAAGCAAACCGAACCCGAGGTCTAAGTGAATACAAAGTGTGACAATGGACATTACGGACAGGACAGAGCCGCCTGTAGCATATATATATCTACATAACCTGGAGACGGCCGAGCCACAACGAACACGAAGTCAGCGCTGGACACAAATATGCAACGAAGTGGATGATAAAAGACTTTGTCGCCAAAAAGTTTTGCGTCAGTGATAGAGCAAAGTTAAGAATACGAGATCTACCTCGGCGCACCTTGTCAGACTCTGTTTAATACGACTTAACTAAGCAGTCTCACCTAAATAAAGTGAAAAATTAACTAAACTAATTTAAAATATGAGTCCATGCAGCTGAGAAACTCTTGATAAATTATCATTATTTTATGGTCCTTGAATGTTTATTACCGTGTTCACAAAAGGACGATATTAATCAGTAACTGAAATTTGAAGGATACAGTCCACAAACTTCCATTCTACTCCTCTAGGATACATTTTAATATTATGATGCAGTATACTCCTAGATCTTTCCAGTGATCTCCAGGCAGCATTTCTCAACAAACTTTATACACACGTCTCTTTATGCGCGCTACATGCACTGTCAACCTCATCCTCTTCCACTTGATCTTTGTAATAATACTTGGGGAGAATCACCGATTGCTATTTTTTTATTACTAGTGGGGTGGGACTAAGTCCCTTGTACTGCGGCCACTTCTGGCCTATTGTACCAGCCCCAGATGATAGGTGAGACTGATTGTGGAGCAATTGGTGAGATGAAGATTGGCAAGGGAAACCGAAGTACTCGGAGAAAACCTGCCCCAGCGCCACTTTGTCCACCACAAATCCCACTTGACCAGACCCGGGACCGAACCCGGCCCGCCGCTGTGGAAACCCAGTGACTAACCGCTTGAGCTATGGCGCAACCTCACAGATTACCAAGTTCTTCAATATGCAAAATTCTCGGGCCTCCTGTTAGCTCATTCTCTTTTTGTTCTGAATATTATCCCTAGAACCACAAATCTATATTCCTCCCTTAATGTAGAGGACCAAGTTTCACACCCACACATGCACCTGGGGGGAGACAGCCTGCGCGCAATCGCAAGAGTAATGTAAAAAGCCATGACAGGGAAACGGCGCAGATGCAGAAGAAAACGCTTCAGAATGGAGCAATGCAAAAGCTAAAGATAAAGTTGTCACTGTGCTTAACTAATTAAGCAATAAGCCATAAGGCGTGTGGAGGAGCGAATGTATAGATCCACATTTTCTTGACCTCTGCACTAGTTGTAGGTGAGTGCTCAGTTTTACGCCTCGGCCGCTTTACCTCCGGGAAAGAGCCCCTTGTACCCATTAGGTAGGAGGTTGGGTAGGCCTTAGAACCGGTCTGGACAACAACAAAAATTTCTGGACCCTACCGAGACTCGCTCTCCAAATCCTCGTTCGTCCAGCTGTAGCCAGTCGCTATACCTACTGCGCTATTCCGGCTCTATTGAGCAATAATTTTGTATACTCATTTACCACTGTTTTCGAAATGCCTGATTTACACCCAACTCAAAATCTACGCCCACGCCGACGCTTAAGCTGGTGCTGGCGCCTCACCGACGCTTCCTTCGGGAGGATTTTTTGAAAATACACGCCCATGTCTGACAATAAGCTGAAGCAGTTGAAATCAAATCCAAATAAACAACGTTGCATATGATTCGACGTCATCGTGTAAGTCGACGACGTGGCCTGAAATGACTACCAGGCCTAAACCAATGCCAATAATGGTATCAATAGGGACGTCTGAATTAGTGTAGGTAGAGGAAGAAGGTGGTGTAAATCGTACGGATGATAACACATTCGAAAAATCCCGTAAGTTGTACCGTCGAGGAACTAAGAGATGGGAAATACGTAGATCCAGACCCACTCTCACATTGACACCAAACTACAGTCAGAAATATAGTTCTTGTGCTACCATACTCAAAATTGGAGCAAGCATATCATTGAAGCAGAGCAGCTATATGCTTTTCATATATTGTATTAACGTGTTTCTAACAGAGCAGTCTGCAAACCCGGGATAGCTCAGTCGGTATAGCGACTAAGCTACGGGTTCACAGGTAGAGTTTTGAGGGGTCGATTCCCTGTAGGAGGAGATTTATCTGGTGACCACCCAGCCACCTATACAAGGAATATTGGGTCCCTCTTTAGGGGTTAAAGTGGCAGGGGCGTGAAGCTGATTACTCACTTCAATATTTTGTCTAAATTAGGAATCTTATAGCTACACCTCAGCTCTCACTTGAATCTTCATGGCGTGATATTTAATTAAATAAGCCTGGGGATAAATATACCTAATCGAACACTTATCTAACAATTTAACCTACCCTCACCTACAACCCCCATATATTCCAACAGAAATTAACATCAAAAGTGATAAACATAAACTGGGAAAACGCGGACCTCTAGTTTACCCGTCATCCCATTCTTTCAAGTAGTTCATTTCGCAATGTTCTTTTCTATCAAATTATGAATATGTTTTTGCCCTTTCCTCCAATTTATACATTCACCCTACCTTCACTTCCAAACAAATACAATTTAACTGGAAATCCTCAAAGAAAAGGACCCGCTGGAAGAACTCGGACCAGATTACAAGCTTATAATAAAGTCGATTAAAAGTGTATTATAAGAATGTGAACCGCCTCTGTGGTCTAGTGATCAGCGTTCCTGGCTACGGATCCAGAGGTCCCGGGTTAGATTCCCGGCGCTACCAGATTTTTTTAGAAGTAGCGAGTTTGCAACAGGGTCCAGTCAGCCTCGTGAGGATAACTGAGTAGCTATTTCAAGGAAATAGCGGCTCCGGTCTAGAAAACTGAGATTAACGGCCGTGGAGATCAGTTGCGCTGACCACACCACACCATCCATCAGCAAAAGTTGGCACTAACTTAGCCGATAAGCGGCAGTCGCTCAGTCGCTATAGTTCTCTTGCGGACTATAGGCCACGGAGCTTTTCTTTTATACGAATATAAAGTTATATTCTTCTGGCTGAGCGTAAAGTAGAGAGGTGAGCTTCTGTGACCACAGTAATTTACTTTCGGATTTCAGAAGATGCGAAGAGTTTTTTGGCCAGCTTAGCGCTCATCAGCTTCTCAAAAATATCTCAGTTCCACTGACTTCTTTCACGATCATCAACGTGTACGTCCTGTGATAACTTTAGTCTTTACTTGTTAGCGTATTTTCTTATTTTGAAAAAAATAGGCTTATGCAATCACTATGCTGTCTGTGTGTCTCTGAAACCCCTCATCTACTTTCAAATGCCTGAAACAATCTTTATGAACCTGTATATCATGGTGTCTGCGCCCATTTCAACGGCGTAATTAGTAAATCTCTCCCAACGGGCTGTGATCTTACGTGTATCATAGCGGCCTCCGTAGTCTAGGGGTAACGTTCCCACCTCATGACTCAAGGTACGCGGGTTCAAACCCGGCGGAGGTCGTGGAATTTTTAAGGGCAGAGAAATTCAGGGAACAAGTCCTCCGGGAGGGACTTTAAGCCGTGGGTCCCGTGTCGTAGATTTACTGCACGTAAAAGATCCTCATGTCTCTAGGACACCTCTGAGCAAAATTAGGCAACAATTTCCCGCCCAAGTAGTTTCCAATGCTTCTGGTAGATGGGGGAAATATCAGGTACCGAGGGCCGACCTCGCTGGCTGAACGGGGCTGATAGCACGCACCAGTACCGGTGCGACAGTAGAAATTAAAGGGGGACGCACAATGGACTAATAACTGGTCTAAGTGCATGGGGAAACCCACTCTCTCTAATAATAGTAATAAATAATAATACGTGTATCCTTATCGTTGCTAGGCAACGGCTCGATAAAAAAGATTCGGCGACAACGAAGACACACGAAACAACTGAAGAATTCTTGAACGTATTGTTTTCTGTGTGAACCTTCTCGTATCAAAGGAAATAAGGCGATTAGTTCTTTGTTTTATTTCCATGTTGAATGCATTATATCAAATGAACTTAGTACGAACCTTTAACAAGTGAATTAGCATGGCACTTAATGCTCTCGAGTTACCATCCACCAACGATTCGGAACCGTAAGTCTGGGCGGGAACTCCTCAGCCACTATTGAAGGAAGTATTACGTAAAATCCTGCAAGGGCGCGGTGGACTGAATAAATATATGTTTGATGTCAAACTATATATTTTAACTGCTGCAGAATTCAGGGCTAGCTGCAGTGGGATGGGAAGTTGTTTCCGTATTTCTTTATTGTTATTAAGACAAGGAACTGAGTGAGGGGACATCAGCCATGATGGGGGACAGAAACAAATGAAGACTTCCTGTGTGAAACAATTGCACGCAGCAAAGCGTGGAAGATTCTGTTGTCAGACCCCACCCTGGGGGGGTCTTTAAAAAAAGAGAGAATGTCTATGTGTCTATCTGTTCATCTGACATTTAAAAAGGGAGGGGAAATATAGCTGACCTCGTACTTATTGCATCACCATGAAGGAAACAGAACACATGGCGAAGAATACATTTGCTTATAACCGCACAACTGCTCAGAAACCTGGCACTAGGGACCACATTCGCATGTACCAGGTAAATTAGGGTCGCCAGTGCATCATATCATGTTTGTGGTCGTCAAGTTGGTGGCGTGTGTTCACAGATTTTAACATAAGACCTCTTGAGACTAATGCTTTTTCTGCTACATGCGGCAGGAAAGTAATTCCAAGGGTTTGGCAAGCATAAACCTTTTGCCTTACATATTTTCTGCTTACCGGTATGTCTAACTTCAAACTGGATTGATGATATCGGGGAAGCTTCTTTGGCAAGCCTCTTCATACGTATGTAAATAGGGTAAAATTGTCTCTAGATAAAGTTAAAGCTAACCCTGTAACAGGCCGTGGAGGCCCATAAGTTTGTGAGACGTCGAGGCTCCCACATTTTCTTCACAATCGATTCACAGATGGCGGTAAAGATTCCTGGTACTCATTTCTGTTAGAGACTGAGTCGACCCCAAGGTCATAGTGCGGCTGGAAAAATCAGCTCAATTAAAAAATTCAATGACCTCATCGGGAATGAAACCCGCGAGTTTCTGGCTTCCTCAATCAACTACGCCATGCCTAATTAATTAAGCAACATACGTGTATATGGGAGTGTGGAAGTGTAGGTACTACTATTCTTGACCTAGGCACTAGTTGGAGATTAGTTTCACGCCCCTGTTGCTTTACCCTCGGAGTAATAGCCCCAGGTGCCCATTGGATAGGAGCCTGGGTAGGATCTAGACCTTACCCGTGCCACATGTGTCAATAAGATTAATAAGATTTACTAAAATATTTGCTGCGCTATGAAGAACATTGCACTTACATAGAGTAACGCAATTTGACACAGAAATTTAGGTAATCCTATGAGCGAAGACTGATCAGACCTGCTATTATAACGACTGAAGTATTACTACGTAACCTGGTTCAGTGGAAACAAAACTGTGTAAGGGTGCCAGGAAAACAAGACTTCAACCAATGTAATTATGTCAGTAGAGAAATAGTTTTAAAGTGCGTTATCATTTACGTACCTTGGAACAAGAAGAAGCCGGTCACGGTAGCCGAACGGTCTGAGACATATACTGTGTTACCTCGCTCGGAAGCCGGGATCTTTGGTTTGAATCCCACAGAAGGCATGGATGTTTGGTATGTTTATGTGTTTATTCTGAGTTTGTGTTATCCTTTGTTTAGATAGAGGCCTTGCGACTAGCTGATCAGTCGTCCAAGGAGTGCTACCCTCTGTAAAAATTATCATGAAACTGAAAATAAGAGGCCAGGGCTCAAGCGGGTTGCAGAGCCAGTGAAAAGAAGGCTGGCTATTCTGGTTGAGGCTTTTGGTAGCCTTCCGCAGTTTTTAAGGCAAAGATATTGAAATAACATCTCCATACAACCAACGACGGTCCGTTTCCCAATACTTCTGAATCTTAGAACTAATACATTTTCATAACCCAGCGTCAAATTTTCAAACATTGGCTTCGCAAGTATACATCTTCCTAAGTCACGCGTTTCGACTGCATAGATCTATCTACTATCACTGATTATGTCTCGTTGTATATTCCGAGTCGGACAGAAAACATTTAAACTGATTAATAACTTCGAAGTTTCGTAAGAAATTCGTCCCACCAAGGCATCAACGAACACAAAGAAACATGATGCACAAAAACACAGGCATACATGCCGAATGAGGATTCGAATATCCAATCAATTATTCAGGTACTTCAAGTACTAACTGCGACTTGCTTACATGTACACTTCTCCGTAGATGCCTAATGACGGAACTATTGAGGGATATTTTGCGGGGAGTTCAACGCTGGAAGAGACAGGAACCTGGAGCAGTAGGCCACTAGAGATTTCAGTCCTATTATAAAACTAACATGCTGAAACCAGAAACAAAACAACGCACATTGGCAACTCAGTGGAATCTTCCAGTGCTTGAATTATGACGTGCCTGAGAAAACCTCTAAGTGTTTTGACCTCAAGTTGAATGTTCTGTTTCATGTAGCTGTAGTGTGGGGTAGGGTCCCACCGAAAACACCAAGTGGCTGAGGAGAGCCATTACGAACAATGACACATCACAATGGCAGTAATGTTCTTCTGTTGTTTCTGCTTTTAACATCTGTGATTGATGGTCAACACAACAATGGCCTATGTGCAGAAAGGACAGTTGTTACAGCAGAATCTCAGTGTTCTTATTTGAAAGCCTGTGATCCTAAGGATATATGGCATTAGAATGTCATTGTCAACCAATTATATTTGAACAGTATATTTTCATTAAATTTACTTACCCAGTCGCTATAGCGATAGGCTACGGACAGGAAGGCATAGGTTCAGTTCCTGTCAGAAGCAAGAGGAATTTCTTTACTCTACAGTATTCAGACCGTCTCGGGGCCCACCCAGCCTCCTACTCAGTGGGTACTGGGGGTTCTTTCCCCGGGGATAAAGCGGCCGGGACCTGAAGCTGGTCACTTATCTCCATTTAGTGCCGAAGTCAAGAATGGGGGAGCTATACCTCCACCCCTATTTTGTATTCATGGAATAGAGCTTAATTAATTAAGTAAAAGGACACATTTATTTTACTAAATTATTTTCAGAGGCAAATGTTCCATGTGTTGCAGTTATGAAGAAACAAAAGCGTTGGTAGAAGAGATGATACTGGTATTTATTAATATTAATATTATTTCTATTATTAATAATGATAAAGCTGATTCAAGCGGTGGGGGTTCGAACTGCTATTCGGGAGATATCTGGTTCAAATATCCGTCGGGATATAGAAACTTCAGAATCTTCGTGTTGTTTTGCAGTACCTCCAGGGGAATATCCTGGCAGTACTTCTAATTAGGCAGGGTCCGCTTATCCACATCTTAACTAATTGATTATTCATTACATTTCCGGTCTAGAAAAAGGAAATTAACGGCAGTGGGGAAATGTTGCGCTGACCACGCGACACCCTCTATCCGCAAAAGTTAGCACTAACTTCGCCGACAAGCGGCTGTCGCTCTGTCGGTATAGTTCGCTTGGGGACTAAAGCCACGGAGTTTTGTTTTTTATCATTACATTATTCGACGCTACGTACGCTGAGATATTGCTAGTGTTACGAAATAAACCATAAACAAATTGACAAAATTTTACTATTAATGATATTAATATTAATGTTATTATACATATTAACTGATGTAATATTACTGTGAATGCATATAGGACATTGGTGGTAAAGCCGGAAGGAAAGAGACCACTGGGAAGACCAAGGTGTAGGTGGGTGAACAATATTAAAATGGATCTTGCAGAGATAGAATGGGATGGTATGGATTGGATTGATCTGGCTCAGGATATAGACCAGTAGAAGGCTCTTGTGAACACGGTAACGAACCTTCGTGTTCCGTAAAATGCTGGGAAATTCTTGAGAAGCTGAACAATTGGCGGCTTCTCAGAAGGGCTCAGCTCCATAAGTAAGCAAGTAAGTAAGTAAGGAAGTAATATTACTGTCATAATATCTCGCACATCCCTAAAAACTACTCTTGAATGACGTAATACTAAGGCGAATGCATTCTTTGTGAAATACAATATGACACAGACTCGTTCTAAATACAGACACACGTATAAAGGAAACAGCTCTGTGTGAAACGTTCTTTATTCTTTGATATAATGGTGTAATCCGATGGAACTCAACAAGTGTTTCGGAGGAACATGCCACCTCCATTTTCAGGGTCGAACAACAAGACAACAGGAAACGAGTGTGAAGCAGCTAGAAAGCAGAGAAACGAGAGCCTCAAAACTTGCAACTCTGTGCGAACTTTGTTTAGAGTATGACGTGCAGAAACACCGCCCCACTTTCACCTCTGGTTTTAATTGCCACTCTATGTTGTTATACTTTGTACAGGACAAAATAATTTGAGTACAGGGAATATAGGACTATATTTCAGAAAAGAATTCACTAAATATTCGACATATCGAAAGATGTTCCTTTTACCCAGAATTCTCAGTTTCTATTGTTTTCCCTTTTCCTCTCCCTACTTATTTATCCTCTTCTTACATTATCTTCTTATTTCTTGTTAATCTATAATTGAGGAGCTATTTCAAGAAAGTAGCTGCTCCGGTCTAGAAAACGGAGATTAACGGCCGTGGAGGTCCGTTGCGCCGACCACGCGACACCCTCTATCCGTAAAAATTGGCACTAACTTCACCGACAAGCGGCGGTCGCTCCGTCTGTATAGTTCGCTTGCGGACTGAAACCACGAGTTTGTTTTTTGTCTTTCTCGTTATTCTTCCTTCTTTTCATTTTAGTTTTCCCTCACCCTCTTTGCTTGCTACAGGAACATATGTTTATATTTTCCGAATCCTAACCTTCGATTCCAAAATGAGTTCGGGGAATACCTTGTCCCTTCATACTCTAAATTTAGTGTTATATGTTACTGAGTGCCTATAGACTATATTTCTTAGATCATTTTCCTGAAAGTCAGGTTTGTTTGGACCTAGACCTCTGTACATACTTTTATATTTTATTCAATCAAACTTTAATTGACGAAAGTAGAGAGGTTGATCTAGAAGTAAACACAGAGAAAACTAAGTATATGTTACTGTCTCGTCACCAAAATGCAGGGCAAAATCATGACATAAAGATAGAAAACAGATGTTTTGAAAATGTGGCACAGTTCAGACAGTTGGGAACAGCGATAACAGATCGAAACCTGATTCAGGAGGAAATTAAGAAGTGATTGAACTCGGATAATGCTTGCTACCATTCAGTCCAGAAGCACATGTCTTCCCGTCTGTTGTTTAAAACCGTAGAAACTAGAATATACAAAACTATAATTTTGCTTGTGGTTCTGTATGGGTGTCAAACTTGGTCTCTGATGTTAAGGGAGGAACATAGACTGAGGGTGTTTGAGTACAGGGTGTTGAGGAGAATATTTGGACCGAAGAGAGATGAAATGACAGGAGGCTGGGAAATTCTTGAGTAGCTGCAGAATTGGCGCCTCCTCCAGAAGGACTCAGCTCCATGAGTAAGTAAGTTAGTAATGGAACTCCAAATGCCTGCCTGAAATCTCCGTGTATGTCTGCTGTTTAAGTCGTAACATGATTAGATTAATAATTTCTCCACTATTTAAGCCTCGTTCTTTATTATAGACATATATCAAGGTATGTGATGCTATTGTGGAGCACGCTGTAGCGTAGTTGGTTGAGGGGCTATGCTACAAGCCGGAAGGTCTCGGGTTCAAGTCCCAATGAGGTCATTAGATTTTTTCAATTTACCTAATCCTTCCAGCCGTACTATGGCCCTGGGGTTCTTTCAGCCTCTAAATAAATTAAATAATTTTTCTGGGGAATAAAGCGCGGCCGGCGAGTAAGGCTGAAAACCTTTCTTCTATTGCTCGTGGAGTGGGACTAAGTCCCTTGTACTGCTGTCACTTCTGGCCTATTGTACCAGCCCCAGATGATAGGTGAGGGTAATTGTGGAGCAATTGGTTGAATGAAGATTGGCAGCGGAAACCGAAGTACTCGGAGAAAACGTGCCCCAGTGCCACTTTGTCCACCACAAATCCCACTTGACCAGACCCGGACTCGAACCCGGGCCGCCGCGGTGGGAAGTCAGCGACTAACCGCTTGAGCTATGGCGTGTCCTCAAGACTGACAACCTTACCGCTCTCTTTGAGCCGATATTCTAGATAATGTGGGGCCCTCAACGTGTCACGACACTATGGGCCTTCACGGCCTGGTACAGGGACAGCTTTTCTATTTTTTTATGCGATGCTATTATATTTGGCGGTATTGATTTTGTGTCCTTCCTTATCAACAGAAAAATTAAAACTCAAAACCGGGGTAATTTGTGCAACTCGTGGAGAGGATCAGAATTCACTCAAGATTTCATTCTGAAAACCTGAGCTGAAGAAAATGCTTGAGAGACTCAGATATAGAAAGATGATAATATTAAAATGTGTATTAAGGACTTGGATTTTGTAAATGTGAATCATATTAAACTGGCACTGAATTATATTCTTGGGGGAGGATTATGACATCAGATAATCGGTTACACAGTTAAATTTTTAGTATTTATGGAACATGTAACTCCTGATCTTGGGGAAATGATTGTCTCCCTATGAACTCCGTGTATTTGTCCGTCTGCTGTCTTCCCCACACACCTTCAGCCGAGCATATGTCACTTACATCCTCAGGAGAGCTGCCCCTCCCACACGCGTCTTACTAGCACAAACAATTCCAAGAGAACAATGATGCCACTTAATGAGTTCCGGGTTCGATTCCCTAGAGTTATGTAAGTTTTAATGGGATTGGTTCTGCCTACTTCCAGTATGTTCAGGAGGGAATTTTAGTCAACAAATCCGCAGTCTTAGTTACAACTGAGGAATATGAGACGAAAATGAAGTGCGTTCCTTCTGTAATATTTGTCTCGCTTTGCATAACTTGGTTCATCCTGGTCCGTCACACGAGTACCTGTATACCAGCTTTTGTAACCACTGTCTAGTTATGTTTTTAACATTTATCCTTGACGTGCTTCGGTCAAAACGACAATTTTCGGAAGGATATTATCAGCACATATGGAAACTACGGTACCATGCCACAGATATAAATGCTACAACTTTTAACTAAAACTAAGATGTACATTCATTTGTTAAAACATCTAAAATTATTACAATTAATCTATTGACAAAATAATCTTCAAAATTTATTTTAATCTAGAACCAATTTGGTTTGTGTTGTTACACTTCTTCTCCTTAACAGACACGAACCAAATCGGTTCTAGATTAAATATTGAAAACTACTTTGTTAACAGACTATTTGTAATTTTTTGATGATTTAACAAGTCAATGCACAACTTAGTATTAGTTAAAAGATATAACATTTATATGCATGATATGATAATAACAGTTTCCATATATGTTGATAATGTCCTTCTGAACATGGTCGTTTTGACGGAAATATGTAAAGGATGAAAAATTAAAAACACAAATTTTATCAATCACACTGGAAAGTGGTTAAAATATTTTATTCGAAATCTATTCGTATCTACTGTGTCAATGTGTCATAATTTATTGCCACAATAATTCAAGCCACCAGTAGAATCAAAGTAGACTAGGGCTGGGGAAGCCACTACCCACGGTGCCCTGTTAAAGATCAATTGGTTCAACAGTAATGTTTAGTTTCAAAGTTGGTACCTGTACATCCGCTCATAAGACCTGACCTTTCTTGCCTCATCTCAGCAGGAACTGACAAGAAGGCTCTCAGGGACTGGACAAAAAGCGACCATAGAAATACTGAAAAGTCCTTAAAAGGACTCAAACAGCAAACTAATTTCTACAAGGACCCTCCGTCAGTAGAAATAAGTAACGTTGAAACTAAACAGAAAACAGTTACGGTGGGTGAGAGGACTACGCACAGGACCGTGTCACCTGAAAGTACCACTCTTCAAAATGGGACTGGTGGATAGTCCCATATCTGTAAGCTGCCTAGAAAGAGATGAATCAGCCACACACATATCCTATGTGCCTGTGAGACTCTATAGCTTACTTAAGATTTTGCCAACTTAGCATCTATTTTACAGAGCAAGGTGACTAGCAAGACGCCCTGCGTCTTCGTTCGAAGCTAGGATTGTTGAAAAGTTGCAGCAGAGGAGGTTGCATAATAGGCCAATGACAGCTGCTGTGCAAGGGCCGACCTAGGCCGATCCAGGCCTAACCCGTATGCATTCATTCATTTAACAGTAATATTATGATTGAATATTAATACGGCCTTTTATTATGCCTATATTTAACTTTCTCACACCCACACTACAAGCTGAAGATAACACTGAAACCACCAGAATATAGATGTTGGTATTATGCTATAAGGCAGAATGTCGCGGGTTCGATTCCCAATGAGATCATTGCATTTTTTAATTTACCTAATCATTTCAGCAGCAATATGGCCCTGGGCTCGACTCAGCCTCTAAGAGAAATGAGTACCAGGAATTTACATGCGGGTAAAGGGCGACCGGAGAGTAAGGCTGACAACACTACCGCCATCTGTGAGCTGATTGTCTAGAAAATGTGTCGACCTCGACGTCTCACAAAACCTATGGACCGCCACGGCCTGGAACAGGGAGAGCTCTGCCTCTTTTTTTATAAAATAAATAGTTAAGGCAAAAGTGAAATCATGTGAACAAGTTGCGAACGTGGAGAGTATGGCGTACTGGCAGCAGGCAGTATAATTCTACCCGTACGTTGATGTACCAATAAGTCTCTCTGTCGTCAGTTGTCGACAATTTTATCAAAAAATGAGTTATTTAAATCTTCTTTTAGGTCGCATTTACATTCTCTCAATGTTGGACGTTTGGAGGTTAAGATGGGATTGTATGCAACGAACATCACTATACAGTGGTTGGTGTTACTGCTCGGTATTTGGTAGACCCACGTTCAAATCTCAGAATGGAAAATGACCGACCCTCCAAGCATATACTAGAGTAGTACCTCAAACTAAGCCACGCCCACTCCCTTCCACCTCCTCTCCAGTTTATTATTCACTGATCACAATGCCATTCGACACCGTACATATAATCCGACTTTTTCTTTCACTGGCTCTACAGCCCCCTTATGCCCTGGAATCTGATTTTCAGTTTCATGATCATTTTACAGACAGTAGGATTCCTTGGGCGAGTGATCAGTCAGTCCCAAGGCCTCTACCTAAACGCAAGACAACTCTAACACAGAATAAACACATACACATACAAAATATCCATGCCTTTTTTGGATTCGAAATCAGGATCCCGGCTTCTAAGCAAGCGAAGACAGTACATGCCTTTTTTTTTTTAATTCTCTTAGTGGGGTGTGGAGTCCAACTGGGTCCACTCGGCACGGCGGCAACTGATTGGCCTATTGTACCTGCCCCGGCTGATTAAGATGATGGAGAATTTGTTTCTGCATATCTCCGATTATTGTACAATCAGCCCATATTAAGGACTATAAATACATCTTATGAAATACTTAATCTAAGACTTAAATACCAAGAAAGAACATGTCGGGGAGAGTAATGCTCCAGTGAGCATTCTCTGGAATCTATTTCTAGTGTGACTTTGTTACAGTATGTATTACATTTATGTGAAGCGCGTCTTTAGGTCGGTTGGCTTTACCTTTTAGGTCTTCTTGGCTCGTCTGTATCGTTTAATAGTGTGGCTGCCAGTTCATTTGGATGTGCTGTTATCTTGTCTTTATATTTGCGGCGGATGTCTGCAGTTTCTTCCCGTACTGTGGGTATGCCTAGGTCGGCATGTAGCAGTCTGTTGGGGACGTACCACGGTGCATTGACTATAGCGCGAAGTGCTTTGTTTTGAAACCTCTGTAACATTTCTGTGTTGGATGTATTTGCAGTTCCCCATAATGCTGCGCCGTAAGTCCAAATAGCCTTCAGTATTGTCTTGTAAACTAGGAGTTTATTTTCGGTAGACAGTTCTGACTTTCTGCCAGTTAGCCAATGCATCTGGCTAAATTTGATGTCCAGTTGTTTTCTTTTGGCGAGAATATGTGTGCGCCAGATCAACTGCCTGTCCAGGTGAAGGCCTAGGTATTTGATGGATTTCTCTTGTGGTATGCGTGTTCCGTTTAATAGTACCGGGGGGCAGGTCCCGTGTCTCAAAGCGAAGGCGATGTGCCGGATTTGGTTTCGTTGGCCTTAATTCTCCAGTGCTGTAGCCATTCTTCGAATTGGTCTAAGTGCGTTTGCAGTATCCGGGATGCTTCAATAGGGTTCTCGTGATATGCTAGTATTGTTGTGCCATCGGCATAGGTGGCAAGCATTGTTTGTCCGGTTTCTGGCAAGTCAGCCGTATATATGGAGTGTAGCATAGGCCCTAGGATACTTCCCTGCGGAACTCCGGATAAGACAGGGTATAAGTCGGTATAGGCTTCGTCGTATTTAACTAAACAGTTCTGTCGGTAAGGTAGGACTGTAACAGGGAATACATTGGATGTGGAAGAGCGCACTTAAGTTTGTATAACAAGCCTATGTGCCATACTTTATCGAAGGCTTGGCTTATATCAACACATACAGCTGAGCAGTAGCGCCTGTTTTCAAAATCACTATGAATTTGGTTTACTAATCGATGTGTTTGTTCGATCGTTCCGTGACCTTTTCTGAAGCCAAATTGATGTGTAGGTGTGAGCTGATGATCGTCGATTTCAGATACTAACCGTTTGAGCAGAATTTTTCCAGAACTTTGGAGAGAATCGGCAGGAGACTGATGGGTCTATACGATGCAACATCGTTTGGATTTTCTCCTGTTTTCAAAATCCTGATTATTTGCGCGACTTTCCTTTGACAGGGGAAGTCTTCGAGTCGTAAAATTGCATTGAAGATGTGTGTTAGTACTTTCAATCCTTTGTCGGACAGTTCCTTTAGTATTTTGCCGGTGATGAGGTCAAATCCCGGTGCCTTTTTTGAACTAATGCCATGGAGTATGGCAGTTTCTACCTCTCTTTGAGTGTTTTTTTTATTGGGAAGGCCATCTGAAGCGGAGTCTCGAGCTGTTTGTTAATTTCCTCTTCAGCTGCTGGTAGTTGGGATGGATTAGGTTGGAAAACTGTGCGTAGTTGCTCGGCAAAAGTCGTACCCTTTTGCAGGTCGGTTCTAGCCCAGGTGTTGTCTCGTTTCCTTATTGGAGGTATATGCAGTTTAGGTTGTTTTAATTTACGGGTGGCCTTCCACAGAGAGTAATTCGTGGCTTCGGTTGGGGTTAGTCCTCTGAGGTATTCTTGTATTGAGTCATATTTTAGTTTATATGTTAACTTTTTAAGTTGTTTTGCAAGTCTGTTGTACTTTTGTTTATCAGCTGGACTCCTTGTTAGTTGCCATCTTTTTCTAGCTTTCCTTTTTTCGCTGAGTTTTTCTTTCAATTCTATGGGGCATTTTTATGTGATGTGTGTGTTATCTCTATCTGCTGTTGCTTGCCTCGCTGCGTCTTGTATGGCTTTGGTTACGGTTTCCACGGCTGCTTCTATCTCCAGTTGGTTTTTAGTGACATTCCTAGAGTGATGAGCTCGTCTAGTTTTTCCCTAAATGTGTTCCAGTTAGTCTTGCTGCTAGTAAGCGATGGTTACTTTGGTTTTCCTCGTACGGAGGTTAGGATGGTCACTAGTATTGGCGTATGATCCGAGGTAAGCTCCAGGCATGATTCAACGAGGATATTTTTTGAGTTGATTCCTTTTGCGATGCAGAAGTCAATTAGGTCTGGTATTTTCTTAGGATCAGACGGCCAGTACGTAGGTTGCCTTGTTGTTCTACAAATTAAATTATTGTTTCTAATAGATTTTTGTAGTTCCCTGCCTTTGGTTGTTGTGATTCTTGAACCCCAGACTGTATTCTTGGCATTAAAGTCTCCGCCTACTGGGAATCGATTACCTAATGTCTTCAAGAAGTTGGTGTATCAACGCATTTGTTATTATATCTGGGCGGGCAATACATTGATGCCCTTGTCAGTTGTCCTGTGCTGTCTTCTGAGGTGACACTGTTGGCTTGTATGTTGTTGAGACTGTATTTAACTCCTTCATGATGTTTGATTATGTGTTTTACAATTATTGCCGTGCCTCCGTGAGCTGTATTGTCGGGGTGATTTGTGCTATATACATTGCATTTTGGTATCTTTATGTAGCTTCTGTCAGTGAAGTGAGTTCCTGAGATTACGAGTATGTCTAAGTCGAAGATTTGTATGAATGTCTGTATTTCTTGAGCACGTTGCCACAAGCCGTTGGCGTTCCATTTTGCGATGTTTAGTAGAGGAGCCATTATTTAGTCTTATTAATGAGCGTCGACATGAGATTCATGAGAGTACCCATCTGATCCATTTGCGTCTTCATCATTTGACGGAGTTCAGCTAGATCATTATAAGGTTGTACCATGACACTGGGAATGGTTCGACTTCCTTGAATTGCGGTGGTGTTCGGTGGTCGCTGTGCTGCTTGGGAATGTGTTATTTCTGTCTGAAGTGGTCTGATTTGTATTTTTCGTTCTCGTAATGTTGGGTAGAATTTTTGTTGCAATTGCATGTGTACTAAGCAGCCTCTGTAGTTGGCTGGGTGGTGATCACTGCAGTTTACGCATTTGACATTGGAATATTTTGTTTTTCTTGGGCATTCTTCTGTTAGATGTTCTGATGCACATTTGACACATCTGGGGCTGTGTCGGCAAAAGTTTTCGTATGCCCAAATCTTTGACAACGTTTGCACTGGGGAATTTTTCGTTTGACGTGGGGGCTTCGAATTGTACTTTTGTGTTTAGGAGTAAATTTATCTTGTATATTTCTTTGTTATTTTCATTTGGTTTTAAGTCTATAAAATACAACGGTAATGGTGTTTTTGTGTCACGTTGTTTGATGTTCCAGATGTTTGTTACTTCATGCCCTTTTTCTTGGAGACTTAGCTTTATTTCATTTAACTCAGTTGTTGGGTGGATATTTTTAAGGACTACTCCGAATCTTATTCATTTCATTTTTTATTGGTATGAAATTCTGTTTGCTTTTCTGTTAGTGCTTTTATTATTGCTGTGTATGTGGAACTTTCCAGGGATTGCACTTTCACTTGACTGCTGTATAGAGTTTTCAGTATGTACTTGTGCTGGGCAATAGCATTTAGCAACTCAACCAGTGGTTCTATATTTTTAACGACTGATAGAAATAAGGGTGGGGGCTTTGGTTCGGTCTTTGAAGATTCTCCTTCCATGGTTTCTTGGTCTGTGAGAGCACTAAATCTGTTGTTTACTGTTACTGTGTCTCCTAGCCAATATTCTTGCTTCTTTGATGAAACAGGTTCTTCGGGGTTCCTACTTCTTTTTCTACTGTGTGCTATTTGCTGCCACTGATATTTTGGATTTGAGTTTGATATGTATGTTGGGGGGCATGTACTGTCTTCGCTCGCTTGGAAACCGGGATCGTGGGTTCGAATCCCACTCAGGGCATGGATGTTCAGTTTGTGTGTGCGCGTTTTCTGTGTTTATGTAAAGGTAGAGGCCTTGCGAAGAGCTGATCACCCGCCCAAGGAGTCCTACCGAAAGTGTAAGATCTAGAAAAACCGAAGTGAACAGAGAAGTTCATGGAGGTAGGCCTACGCCCACTGGGGCTGTAGTGTCAAGGAGAAAAGAAAAAGATTGACAGGGGACCACCACAAATCCAGATTGACCAGATCCGGGATCGAACCCGGGCCGCCTCGGTGTGAAGCCAGCAACTAACCGCTTGAGCTATGGTGCGGCCTTCAGTACATGCTTTAGTAAGTAAAACATAAATAAAATAAATGGATTCTTAGTAAGCGAAGCGGAGGCCCTAGTAAATAAATAAATACAGATCAATAATTTGATAGGCTACAAGATTGGGCCATATTCTCGCACATTTACGACGTTCCTATCTCATTTCTACATTTGATTATCAGAGGGTCGCGGGAGTTCAAAGAGCATAATCGGTTTAATGCGTGTCTAAATATTGCGAGTTCGGAATATAGACCTGTAATTAATTATTAATATTCTAATAATTTTGTGCCACGCTGCAGACCAAGGAATAGATTGGTCCGACAGCCGTGTTTTCGATTCGAGACCCTCTGGGCAGGATCTAGTGCTGCGATCTTGTGAACACGCCATGAACCTGCGAGTTCCATAAAATATGAGGGAATTTTGAAAAGTTAGTTATCCGTAATAAAAATAAATGTAAAATTGTCTCTACGCTTAACTAGTTAAGCATTACTTCTTGATGGCGTATGGGGGAGAGGATGCATAGATCCACATTTTCCTCACCTCGGCACCAATGGTCAATGTCGCGCTTCAGCCGATTTAATGTGCGAATTAGATGATCAAGTCAAGGAGGATGAGATGAGTAGGGCGTGTAACACGAATGATGGAGAAGAGGAATACATATAGGATATTGGCGGGAAAGCCAGACGGAAAGAGATCACTGGGAAGACCAAGGCGTATGTAGGTGGACAATATTGAAATGGATCTTAGAGAGATAGAATGGGATGTTAATGTGTTGGATTGATCTGGCTCAGGATATGGACAAGTGGAGGGCTCTTGTGAACGCAGTAATGAACATTTGGGGTCCATAAATTGCTGGGAAGTTCATGAGTAGCCTCACAATTGGCAGCTTCTCAAGAAGGCCTCAGCTCCATGAGTGAGTGAGTTATTTGTAGATTTCTCACGGATAATCTGATGGAGGCTTAGCAGGGCCTAAATATTTTGTGAATGAAATAAAATAAGAGATATGTTTCTGTGACGTTATATCCTCCATTTTTACTTTTAAGCACCACAGACAGGATGCAGTTCTACAGCTCTTGTCCGGTTGTTGAACAGGTGGCGCCCCACAGTGTGAGAACACAGTTACCTGCTTCTTGACACTTCATGGCGCGACCTGAGGAAGTACTGCTGTGCATGTTCATGTCATGTCTCAGAGAGGATCCCAGTAGTTGCTACATGTACATTCTCTTCCCCCATAGGGCGATAAATGCGTTGTATTGTGTGCGGCTTACTCTATAAGGCAACAAAAATTTCTAGTTGACTACTATCCCGCAACGCGTTGCCATGGTACACTCAAACAAAATAGTATTGCAGTTCCGTCATGTTATTATGTTATACTAAACCCCAAAAATCGCATTTTCGCGGTTTGATCATAAATATAAAGCCTTCCCTGCAACAGGCCGTGAAGGCTCATAGGGTTCTAAGACGTCGAGGCTCCCACATTTTCTAAACAATCGGCTCACAGATGGCGGTAAGGTTGTCAGCCTCACGCGCCGGTCGCACTTTAGCCCCCAGGAAGATTCTTGGCAGTAATTTCTGTTAGAAGCTGAGTCGACCCCAGAGCCATAGTGCGGCTGGAAGGATTAAGTAAATTGAAAAAATATTCCTCATCGATTTTCGAACCCGCGACCTTCTTACTTGTAGCATACAGCTTCAACCAACTACGCTACCATGTGATCATACCAGATTATTACAGAATTTCCACAAATTTATACTGCATTCAACCGAGAACAACTACTTTTCATGGTGAAGTTTTATATTATCCGAATAAAACACATTGTAAATCCAAATTATTGTGATGTTCGGTTTCCTTGTTGTTGTAGTTTTTTCTTTTTTCTTTTTTTTGCTGGACATAACGAGTGTATGCAGAATTCTTACATTATCTTTAACCATATTTGTGAAAACATTGCTGGATATCCACAGTATCACAACAAAATCAACCACAAAAATACAAAAACTGTATTTGTTGTAGTGAAATACTATATATAAAACTCAACAGAATTCGCACTACAATGTAATTTTTGTAAGTAATATCCCAATCAACCCAAAACGCTACCAAACTTTTGTCTTTGATACACCAGTTAGCCCAGTTTCTGCGATTTACAGAGTAAAAGTAAACAAAACATAAAATTCAAACGTAAGTACAATCCACTTGAGAGTTTGTTACATCGGTACATGCCCAAATATGAGTGCACGCTCAATAACATACACACACACACACACATGTGCGGGTGTCTACTGATGCGTTCGATATGCACATCTCGCGTTTTACGCTTCATTCAACAAGAACACTACCTCTGTTAATCTGTCGATTTATGCCTCAATCAGAATAAAAATTGGCCGTGCCATAGTCCAGGCGGTTAGCCGACGAATTGCCAACGCGAAGGCCCGGGTTACAGCCCAGGTCAGGTCATATGGATTTTATGGTGGACAAAGTGGCTGTGGGGCAGGTTTTCTCTGAGTACTTTTGTTGTCCCTGCCAATTCTCATTCCACCGACTGCTCCACATTCATCGTAATCTATGGTACGGGGCTGTAAAATGAGTCAGTCAGTGGCCGACGTACCAAGTGGACTCAGTCTCACCCCACCCCTAGAAATTGAAAAGAACTACAGTCTGAATCAAATTTCGCGGTTTTCTCCTCCATTCAACCAGGTTTCTACCGCGTTTCCGTCCCTAGTCTCCCATTAAAAATATACTATAAAATGCACGTGTTCTAGACTTACATAAACGAAAACACTATTGACTTCCGTAGTGTGGTTGCGCCATACTGACACGAAACAGATGTTACTGAAATTGCATTAGTCTCTTACTTGACGCATGCCGTGGTCACTATCCCTGGTGATAAAGCTTGATAGCATGAAACTGGCTACGCACCTCCATGTAGATCGTAAGTTAAGAATGCATGGAGGCATATCTTCACTCCCTCATACATATGCATGGCTTGGAGCTCTCAGGGTTTGGGTGGAAGGCAGAGGCCCGCAAGAAGACACAGGGACAAACATTTGTCTCAGAGGAGGCGAGTTCTGTCTGAGAACGCTACACTCTTGTTCCTCGAGCCGTGACTTGCAGCACTGAGAGCGCATCGCTTGAGCTTCTCACACAGTGCTCAGTGGCGGCTCGTGTAACTTCGTTTAATTCACGACTCGATTCCAACTGTATAGGTCACATAGCAATAAATGGGAGGATGATTGTGGGCAATGAAATGGAAAGAACGTGGAACTGGAATTCGCCTCTCTACGGTACCAAACCAGAATTGATTTACAGTAACTAAGGAATAAAATTAAGGGGGGAACATAGACTGAGGGTGTTGAGGAGAATAATTGGACCGAAGAGGAATGAAGTGACAGGAGGTTGGAGAAAACTGCATAATGAGGAGCTTCATAACTTGTACTCTTCTCCAAGTATAATTAGAATGATCAAGTCAAGGAGGATGAGGTGGGCAGGGCATGTAGCACAAGTTGGGAAGACGAGGAATGCGTATAGGATATTGGTGGGAAAGCCAGAAGGAAAGAGACCCCTGGGAAGACCAAGGCGTAGGTGGGTGGACAATATTAGAATGGATCTTAGAGAGATAGGATGTGATGGTATGGATTGGTTAGATCTGGCTCAGGATAGGGACCAGTGGAGGGCTCTTGTGAACACGGTAATGAACCTTCGGGTTCCATAAAAAGCTGGGAAATTCTTGGGTAGCTGCAGACATGGCCGCTCCTCCAGAAGGGCTCAGATCCATGAGTGAGTAAGTAAGTAAGTAACTAAGAAATAAAAGAGGTTTTCTCCGTGCGTTATTAGCGACGGGAAACAGAAATGAACATAGAGTTTTTGTGGGAAAGTCGGAAGGAAAGAAACCACTGGGAAGACCTATACGAAGGTGAGAGAATAATATTAAAATTGATGATGTAGGAATAGGAGGGGGTGATATGGACTGGATTAATCTAGCATAGGATTGGGACCAATAGTGGGCTGTTGTGAAGGGGGTAATGAACCTGCGGGCTCCATAAAATATTGGGAAATTCTTGAGTAACTGACCAGCTGGCAACTTCTCGAGAAAAACTAAGCTCCGTGGAGTTAGTTAACGATCTTACACTTTTTTCGTCATTTTATATATATTTTAGCGTGTAGAGCCTTATTATGCAACGGTCGCGAGGTAGGCAAATATATCAGAGCCGTTTCTAGACAACGGCTCTGTAAACACGCTCCTGCGACACGGAGACGCGTGCAACAATAGAGGTACTTTTGGAAAGAGTGTTTTCTACTCGGTCCTTGCAAAGGGGTTATAAGGAGGACAATTTAAGCTTCAACTCGTGTGGAGGCGAGGTCGAATACCTCCACTGTGACCCTGCGAGTCGTAGGAGGCGATGTAAAGGGAAATCTAAAACCCTAGAGTGTAAAATATGGTCGCGAGTCCCAATGGACTCGGATCCGAGAAAGACTGCAGTGGCAAGGGCCACCCGTCTTCTCGCCAGAGAGGGCGCCCCACATAAAATAAAACCCAAACTGTCAAAGAGTAAGAAATATCTGCTCATGAACCCCAGATGGGGCTCGACATCAAGACTTATTAACTGACTGACGGTCAAAGGCAATATGACTTTGACTCTGAAGAATAGTTCAGTTGTTAGAGAGACGCCGTTCAGAACGGACTTGAGCATGGAAGCAGAGGAATAAGTATTGTTAAAGTCGTTACCAGGAAACGTCTAGTAGGGACACTGCAGACTGGAAAAGTAGCATGAGTGATTGTGATCTGTAAAGTGTGATCAGTGATGGCGCTATAATTCAGTCCAATTACAAGTTGTGTGTTAAAGTGGTCAATAAATCCAACATCCGATCCAAAACCCGTCTATGGTCACTCATACTGGTCTAGTTTCTTAACCAGACGGCAAATGTGAAATGAAATATCTAGGGAATGTCTTGTATAAATTGAATTGGACGTAAATTATCAAGAAATTAGCGAAGAAGGAATTAAATTCGAGCCTCGAAAATGATCGACGTGTATAATCCACTGATAGCATTTGTTTATTTGCCGTTCTTTTAACAACTTTGCCAGAAGCTTAGATCTTGTAGCGTCGAATGATAAGATCATTAGCAAAAAATGAATTGGGAAGTACGTGGAAAGAAGCTGTCATGGCGTAATTCAGAGAAACGGACATCGTCAGTTCAATGCAGTGTCCCAATGCAGTATCAAACCGATCGCTTCCTAATTCCATTGTTACATATGCGACAATGCAATTTCTGGAGCGAGATATTAACCCAAGACCTCTCTAACACGAAGCAGGAGTGCTATATCTGCATCAACTTCACATATCACAGTTCCTATGAAGTAAAAATGTAATACAACGGATTCGATCAATGCGTTGCCAGGCAACAGCTCTGTAAACACGGTCCAACACGCAACAAGAGAGGAGGCTGTGTTTTCCGTGTCCGTGGTGATGTCACACAGCGGTGATTTGTGGTCACGTGACATGTGTTTCCTGTAATGTGTGTCCGTTCCTCGGCTATATAAGTGACAGAATTCCCTCGGTTCAGGGACAAGTCAGTTCTCGGCAGGAGATAACTACGGGAAGTTCATAGTTGAAGAAGACTACAAGAAGTCAACCTGTGGAGATTTAACGTGTGTTTTGAAGAATTTACGGTTGCTGTAGCACATTATATTGGGAGCGTGTGATTTAGTGAGACTCTTGTAGTTTCTGTATTATAAATCCGTGACATCTAGTGCAGAGAGATTGAGAACTTTAGTGTGGAGTGATTGTAAATTGTTTAAATCAGCAATAGCTTTATGATTATTTGTAGTTACAACCTATAAGTATCCAATTAATCTAATTATAAATCCAAACCCACATCTTTTGTCACTGATGAAAGTGACAATGTTTTCCTACTGATTCTGGGCGCGTCCTTGGGTTTCGTATTCATTTACCG
Organism: Cryptotermes secundus; assembly: GCF_002891405.2. NCBI lineage: Eukaryota > Metazoa > Arthropoda > Insecta > Blattodea > Kalotermitidae > Cryptotermes > Cryptotermes secundus. Next base: position 304,070 of record NW_019736410.1, read on the forward strand.
ACACTGCAGAAAACATAATTCGGTATTGAAGGTTACCGGCTACTGGGGTGTGATATCTTGTAGTGTGGTAGGTATTTGCGGTCGTTAGGAAGGGAAGTGCTGCCTCCATCGTCAGGATATGAAAGTTACTTTTCTCTTCTAAAGAGGGAGATAGCATATCCTGCTGAAACGTTCGTAAATTTTACCAGTGGATGGTGCGTCACTTCTTAGGACATCATAATTCTCTGTAGCTGCTTAACGCCATGAGACAAAGAAATCTCATAATCCAATTTATGCTATGCTTGCATTATCTATTCTCGAAAAACACATTTGCTCAAGATAATGAAACATATATATTTTTTTTTGTATTGTATCAGATGCTAATCATGCGGTTACATTTTGAAATACTCGTACTCTTATAAGCCATGTACTTTGTGTCTGATACAAATGTCTTATAGGATCCGGTGTCTTTTAAACCCGATCCGTTTTAAGATCCATGATCCGGATATCTTATATTTGAATAAAAATCAAGTTAACTCCACTGCCATCGGAGTATCACAGTACTCATTTTCAAGAATCAGTTGAGTATCTATTGAAATCAAATTTTGCGGACACGTGGACAGATACAATATCACTATTACGGGTTAATTTTATGTATTCATGCAAAGAACATAGGTCAACATATCCAAACCAGAACAGAGTAGCTGTGCTTTTACTGAGTTCCGGTGTTCAGGCTAACTTCAGTACATAAAACTATCCCTGTAACAGGGCTGTGAGACGTCGAGGTCCCAGCATTTTCTAGACAATCCTAGACAATCGACTCACAGATGCCGGTGATGTCAGACTTACGCGAATGTCGCCGTTTACTCCCCCAGGAAGATTCCTCGTATTCATGAGTCGACCTCAGGACCATAGTGCGTCTGGAAGGATTAGGTAAATTGAAAAATTCAATGATCTCAAAGGGAATCGAACCCGCGACCTTCCGGCTTATAGCATAGTGCCTCAACCAACTACAGTAGCAGTTGTCCCAACTTTATCTTTATCGTTAAGGGCCTTTATGAGAAACGGAACAACTCCCTCCGTACAGTGACTAATCCACGGACTGAGCGGCCAGAGAATTTGGATTATGTTACAGAAACGAACAAGAGACTTTTCTCTTCTCCACATCGTCCAGACTGCTTCTGGGGCCCACACAACATTCCGCTCAGTGGGTACAGGGCACCGGGGGCTCTTCTCCTGGAAGTAAATTGAACGATGCTTGAAGTTGACCAATCATTTCCATCTAGTTCCGAGGATGCTCGGAGCTATACCTCCACACCCAGGTCGCCCATATGCTGCGGAGTTTGTTTGGGAATGGGAGAGCTTCGTTGTTTCTTATGAGTAAGCAATGTTTGGGCACAACTGTAAAAGGGACGAGGAACGAGGGTGTTCCTTCCGCTTCCAATGCAGGTTGTCATGAGAGAATTGGGTAAAAGTGATAGGAAATTAAGTTAAATTGAAAAAAGTAAAAATACACGAGGAACTGACACACAACGCAAACGGAATTCAAAGAAAGGAAACTGAAGTGAAACTACAAGAACAAGGATAGAATTACTTAGAGAAAATCGAAATAAGGAATAAAGGAAAGAAATATGAAATTCGAAAGGAAACTCGATAAGAAGTAAAGATGAAAGGGAATTTGCAATGAAGAAAAGGAATAAAATATGAGATGAAAATTAGGAACGGAACATGCAAATATGAAGACGTGAAAGCGAACTGAATAGACACAAATTAAAACAAGTGGAAATTTGAAAGTACGACACTACATAACAAGGATGACTGAAAGAGCTATGGATTCTAAGAACTGGTAAGGAAAGAACAAATGAAAGTCAGTAAACATGTGACGAGGAAAACATCCGGTAGAGATAAACAAGCTTCAGGGCGGGAAACCTAGCACGCATATGTAAGTCACTTGGTTAGGCCTACTTGCTGTACAGAGCAACATATTCTGAAAGCCAGAATGCGTCTAGAAGGAATCAATTTTGAGGGAGACTTGCTAATTATATTGTTACATATTCATAAGATACCAGGTTTGTATCTCGGTAGAGCGACTGCTAACAAGGATTCCTCGTCGTTTTCCTGCGCTCCTCCTGGCAGATGTTATTAGAATATTTTAACTAGGCTACTGTAGCCTTGTGGAATTATTCGCTGTTCATAATTACTATAGCATGTAGACCAGTTGTTAAGTAATTATTCTGTAAACAATGGTCGTTGCTAGATAATTGTCGTAAACAGTAGCACAGGAATGGTGTTTATTACTCGGTCCGAGCAAAAGCTACCTGACGCAAAAATAGAATAACTGTTGGAAGCTGTGTTTTCTATGTGATCCGTGCCGAGGCTATATAACGAGGAGCAGCTGCAATTACCGAACATGGCCAAACATATTCATAAGAGTCAAACTCATCTTCTTGTCACAGTGGATGTTACGTAAGGACTCTCTGTGGAGGGGCAGGCTGCAATGCATTCTGAGTCCCAAGTCGTTAAATATCCGAAGATAGTTTATCCGCACCGGATGCACATGTTAGTAGCCGAGAAGTGGGGTGGGAGCCGCCACTGACGTGTTCATCCTGACGCTGTGCTTCCGGTCCGCCCAGTCAGCGAGCCCCTGACACTGACATCGTACTTCCGCTGGCAGCAGGCATACGGAACAATTCCTGTGTGAGCTAGTCCTACGAGTCATATTTTAAACAAAGTCTTATTTATGCTATCAATGCATGTCTTATCGGCTGGCGCTTGTTCCTAGAGGCTAAATTCGCATGTTCATAGGCGCGATTCGCAGCAATCAATGGACACGCTGCCATCACATGAATGTATATTTCTATATAAATGATACAACCAAATAACAGATTTTAAATATCTTTGGCTCTCTCAATATTTAATTATTCTGTTTAACACACGATGGGGCACGTAGTAGCGAAATTGTTTGAGGCACTATGTTACAAGCCGGAAGGACGAGGTTCGAATCCCAATTAGGAGGACTTTGTTAATCGACCTAATATTTCCTGCCGCACTATAGCCCTGAGTCTCTAACAGATGTAAGTATCAGGAATCTTCCTGGGGTAAAAGTTGGCCGGCATGTAAGGCTGATAAACTTACCGCCATCTGTGAGCCGATTGTCTAGAGAAAATGTGGGAGTCTCGACGTCTCACAATGCTACGGGCCTCCGCGGCTTGTTACAAGGATAGCTTCACTTTACCTAATTTAACACATGAGGTGTAATTTTGTATGGATGTGAAACTCGGTCTCTGACATTAAGGGAGGAACACAGAGTGGGCGTGTTTAAGAACAGGGCGTTGAGGAGAATATTTGGACCGAAGAGAGATGAAGTGAGGGGAGATTGTAGAAGACTGCATAATGACGAACTTCATAACTTGTACTCTTCTCCAAGTATAATCAGAATGATCAAGTCAGAGAGAATGAGATGAGCTGGGCATGCAGCAGGAATGGAAGAGACGAGGAATACATATAGGAATCGATGAGAAAGTCAGAAGGAAAGAGACCACTATGTAGACAAAGACGTAGGTGGGAGGTTAATATTAATGGATCTTAGAGAGATAAGATAGGGTGGTATGGTTTGGATTGATGTGGCGTATGATAGGGATTGGTGGCGAGTTCTTGTGAATATATTAGAGAAGTTTCGGGTTCCATAAAATGCTGGAAAGTTCTTGAGTAGCTCTACAATTTGCAGCGTCTCAAGGAGAACTCAGCTCTATGAATTTAGTAAGTGACTACATTTAGCTTTCATCCGAGTTGAACAGCACAGACTGTTTCTCATTGCCGTGAGGTATATATTCATATAACCTAAATAAAATACCCATCCCTGAGCCTGGAATATTCTAACAATAATTCGTAGTTCTACTGAATTAGTTATATTACTTATTTCTAATAGAAGTCGACCGTAATAAGGTTACATTTAATGCTTACAGGTATGTATATATGAAGATTTATATTTTCAGTGAAATGTAGCCGTGTAGGCCGTTGAATGTCAACTGACGTCTCAGAGAAATTCTGGAATTCTGAAAGCTTAGATCCAACGTATATATATATATATCTTCTTCTTGCATACCAAGTAACGAGTTGGCAATAAAGGCAAAGTTGTTCCTGTGCTTAACTAATTAAGCACTGCGCCATGAAGGAATGTGAGGAAACTGGATATATAGATCCACATTTTCTTGACCTCGGCACCAGCTGGAGGTGAATGATCAGATTCAGGAAGTCGGGTGGACTCCAGAATCGGTCTGGACGACGTTGAGGAGAAAAATTTCTTGACCCTACCGGGGCTCTAACTCCGACCCCTCGGTCATCCAGCCCGCAGCTAGTCGCTATACAGACTACGAAATCCAAACTCCTCAAGGAGGTGCTGATAGTTCTCCAAAATACCGCTGAATCACCCCAAAATACTATATATGAATAAGGGCTTCCGAAATCTCCCGAAGACTCAGTCATTAAGCTGATAACTGCACTATACCGTAACAATGGAATATTCTCAAATTCCAACGCCGAGTGTTTTGTTATCAAACTCACAACTCCACTCCCGAAGGCCGAGCGGTCTGGAGTCAAGCTGTTAGGGGTAAGGAGCGGTGGCGGGCTCTTGTGAACAGGTAACACAAACTTCTGCTTCCATAGAAACTGAATTTCTTGACCATCAGAGTTTTAAGAAAAACTTTATTTCGTGGAATCAGTTTGTTGGTTAATCAACTATTTTTTTCCCACTGACGTGCATAATTAAAGTTTTGTCTTCCAGTAAGAATTTGTAGCCATTATGCTACAAGCCGGAAGGTCGCGGGTATAAGGTCTGATGAGGTCATTGGATTTTTTCAGTTGACTTAATCCTTCCAACCGCACTAGGCGCTGAGGTTTACTCAGCCTCTAACAGAAATGAGTACCAGGAATTAATTAAATAATTTTCCTTGGGAGTAAAGCGCGGCTGACAACCTTACCGCCATCTTTGAGCCGATTGTCTAGATAATGTGGGACCCTCAACGTCTCACAACCCTATGGGCCTCTACGGCCTGGTACAGGGATAGGTTTACTTTACTTTTACCTTTCTCTGTATTTTTAGAGTTTTTTTTCTTATAAAAGGAATAATAAGTGATATTCATCTGTGCATGATATTGCACCAGGAACTAAACCGTTTGACGGATGTTATTAACATTCCACACAGGAAACGTTTCACTAGAAGTTGTTGGGCAGTTCCAACTTTCAGACATATTGATGTATAGTAGCGCTTGGTTTGCAGGTGGACGTAAGTGGACTTTTGCATGTGTTCAGCAAACCTTTTCACGGACTTTGTGATGTGACAGACTTATAGACAACGTTCACTGAAATTTATATTTTAAATCATAACAGTGTATAATAAATTGCAGTTTACGTAGTGTTATATATACTATGTACTTTTCCATATGCTCTGCAAAACTACCCCCCCACAGATTTTATTAAAATTCAATATGGAAAGCTTTCACAAAAAATTGTAGAGCAGTTCGGCTTTCCAACCATCTTGCTGATAATATAACCCAGTTAATGTAGGGCCATATATTCCATAAGCCATAAGTGATCTATTGAGACTTCTCACTCATCACTTACTTATGGAGCTGAGTCCTTCTTGAGAAGCTGCCACTTCTACAACCGCAGAAGAATTTCCAGGCATTTTATGGAACCCGAAGGTTCATTACCGTGTTCACAAGAGCCCTCCACTGGCCCCTATCCTGAGCCAGATCAATCCAGTCCACACCATCCAATCTTGTCTCTCTAAGATCCATTTTAATATTGTCCACCCACTTATGTCTCGGTCTCCCAAGTGGACTCTTTCCTTCTGACTCTCACACCAAAACCCTATATGCATTCTTCTTCTCCATATTCTTGCTACATGCCCTGCCCACCTCATTCTCCATAATTTGATCACTCTAATTATACTTGGAGAAGAGTACAAGTTATGATTCTCCTCATTATGTTGAGACTTCTGCAAATATGAATATAATTACATCCGCTTTTAAGTGCAATGATCTTCAAAGAGCGCCACTGTAGTTCTATGCACTCTGTAGAGCGACTACGCTACTGGATGGACGACGAGGAGTTTGGGATCGATTCCCATTACGGGCAAGAAATTTTTATCCTCTCCACAATGTCTTGACTGACTGTGGGACTCTGGCGATAAAGCAGCCAGTGCCTGAGGATGACCACGCAACTCCATGTAGTAGTTAGGAATGGTGTACCTAATACTTCTACTCCCACATACATCTTCATGGCGTGGTGCTGAGTTAATCAAACTTAGGTGTAATTTTACATTTACATTATGAATTACAGCTTTCCCACTTAACTAATTAAACACTACTCCAAGATGAAGTATGGGGAAGTGGATGTATGGATCCACGTTTTCTTGACCTCGACACTAGCTGGGGATGACGTCCAGCTCGTAGCCAGTCGCTATACCGACTGAGCTATCCCGGCTCCTCAGGTCCAGCCCGTAGCCAGTCGCTATACTGACTGAGCTATCCCGGCTCCTCACGTCCAGCCCGTAGCCAGTCGCTATACCGACTGAGCTATCCCGGCTCCTCAGGTCCAGCCCGTAGCCAGTCGCTATACTGACTGAGCTATCCCGGCTCCTCACGTCCAGCCCGTAGCCAGTCGCTATACCGACTGAGCTATCCCGGCTCCTCAGGTCCAGCCCGTAGCCAGTCGCTATACTGACTGAGCTATCCCGGCTCCTCACGTCCAGCCCGTAGCCAGTCGCTATACCGACTGAGCTATCCCGGCTCCTCAGGTCCAGCCCGTAGCCAGTCGCTATACTGACTGAGCTATCCCGGCTCCTCACGTCCAGCCCGTAGCCAGTCGCTATACCGACTGAGCTATCCCGGCTCCTCAGGTCCAGCCCGTAGCCAGTCGCTATACTGACTGAGCTATCCCGGCTCCTCACGTCCAGCCCGTAGCCAGTCGCTATACCGACTGAGCTATCCCGGCTCCTCAGGTCCAGCCCGTAGCCAGTCGCTATACTGACTGAGCTATCCCGGCTCCTCACGTCCAGCCCGTAGCCAGTCGCTATACCGACTGAGCTATCCCGGCTCCTGGAGAGTTAAGTGAGAAGAAAATACTTTGGAGCATTTACTGCGCCGCTGTGTTCCAGAGCCACGTATTCTCCAGGGAAATATACATATCTATGGAGCCGAGACACATTTCCATCCCCACCCCACCACCCCAGGGTGCAGCAACGTCATGTCAGGGCAGTCACTTGACTCACGCTGGGGTACAAATCGGCCGCATTGGGGATGAGAACACGAGGCTGGGTAAATGAATGATAATTGTGGCCACGCGTTCCGAATGCACACGTGTGTGCCCCCTGTAGGCAGGCGACCAGCCTCTCATCGAAACATCAAGACATGCGGCTTGCAATTGTGGCATATTCTCTGTCTTACGGGGCCTGTCTGCTGTAGACACGTGCACAGGAGTGCACACTGAGGACGAGATTATGGCACAGGTCTCCATGGAGGCATGGTATAGTTGGCATGTAGCACGCATGGGGAGACGAGGCCTGCACAGAGGAGTTTGGTGGGAAAGCTAGAAGGAACGAGACCAGTAGGAAGACGAAGACTTAGCTTGGAGGATAATATTAGAATGGACGTTACAGAAATAGATTACGGTAATATGGACTAGACCGATCTTGCTCAGGATAGGAACCGGTGGAGGGCTCTTGTGAACGTGACAATAAACTTTCGCGTTCCATAAATTATTTGGATATTAGTTAACTGCTGAGCAACTGGCGGTTTCGTCAGAAGGACTCAGCTTCATGAAGTTGGAGAAAGGTAAATTTGTCCCTGTACTTAACTAATTAAACACTACACCGTAAAGGCGTATGTGGGAGTGAATGAATAGATCCACGTGTTCTTGACCTCAGCACTAGTTAGAAGTTAGTGGTCAGCTTTACGCCCCATTCGTTTTGTGTTCAAAGAAAAAGTCCACGGCGTGCATTGGACAGGAGGCTGGGTGGACCCAAGCTCCAGTCTGAAAGACATGGAAAGTAGATAAGCCTTGCCCCTAGCGGGACTCGAACTCCGATCCTTTGGACGTCCGGCTCGTAGCCAGTTGCTCTACTCACATCACATTTATACATGAATGAGATTGGCAAGTCGTAAATATTAATGTGGCTTTTATTTTTGTGATTTGTTAATTAGGTAAATGTAAAGTTAACCTGTTGAACAGAGAAGTTCATGGAGGTAGGCCTAGACCCACTGGGGCTGAAGTGCCAGGGAAAAAAGAAAAAAGAAAAAAGTTAACCTGTGCTTAACTAATAAAGGAACCAGCGTGAGTAGGTGGTTGCAGTATAAGAGTCTGTCTGTCTGTCTGTCCGTCCGTCTATCTATCTATCTATCTATCTATCTATCTATCTATCTATCTATCTATTTTTCTTGTTGCTCCCTCTGGAGCATAAGGCATCCGTGAAACACTTTATTTCACTTCAGTTTCTTAATATTAGGCAGTAGGTAGGACTCCTTGGACGGGGGATCAATCCGACACAAGGCCCCTCTACTTACACAGGATAACACAAATACATAATAAACGCATACAAACATTCATGTCTTGAGTGGGATTTGAACCCACGATCCCAGTGTTCGAGCGGGGGAAGACATTTCATGCCTAACGGGGCCCATATACATACGAGTCTGGCTCGGGTTCCAATGAGCCAAACTCGTTCGTGTGTGGGTCGCCACGCTCATACTTGTGTGGTGAAATTAATCCGAGCCCGGCTCCTCGCCTAGCCGGACTCGCGAGCCAGACTCGTACGTGTATGTGCCCCCTTAGACCGTGCGGCCACTGTGATCGGCAGTCAAACACAGATGCAAGGTTAATTTCATACCGCAAAACACGCAACAGACGTATAGTTCGAATGATAAAAGCGGAGACTACTGTGTCTGGTCGCGCTGCCTTCTTAATAATGGCTTCTGTCCTAGCGCTACCATCAACAGTCTCAGTGCTTCCCTCTGCCGGAGAAGCACGCAACTTATTGACCTATTCGTAATGCTCCATAGTTTTACGTCAGTTCTCAAGAGCAAACCGCACAAAGAGAAGCTAATTACATTAAAAGGGGTGGTGGGAACAGGGAACGACTTCTGCTACTCTTTTTGCCGGGATGATTATGAATGGCTCTTTCAATGATCTCTTCTTGACATGTGTCTGTGACTTTGCGGGAGCAAATTTGCAATTATCGACTGCAAAATAAAAAGTGACGAAAGCTTTTAGCATGCTGCTGTAGACAGCAGTGTACTACGGTGGGGTGTATGTATGTTAAGACTTGTCTGTCGCATTGTCCTCCGAGTCATTTCTTGCAGGACCTGCTGATCCTTTGCCACAAAGATACACATAATGCAGATACCGCACTGCAGAAGGTCAGAAATTCTTACTTATATTTCATTCAATAATCTCAGATTTGAAAAAAAATTAAATAATAGTTACAGATGAAATCTTAATTGATTCTATATTTGAAATTAACAACAAATTTCTGGTACGCTGAACCGTTTTAAGAAAACTTAGAGAGTTAGGTAAAGTTTTCCCCTGTGCTTAACTAATTAAGCACTATATCATGAAGGCGTATGGAGGAGTGGATGTACAGATCAATATTTTCTTGACCTCGGCACTAGCTGGAGGTGGTCAGTTTCACGCCCCTGCCGCTTTACCCCCGGGGAAAGAGCCCTCGATACCCGTTGGATAAGGAGTTGGGTGGGCCCGGGGCTGATCTGGACGATATGGAACTTGTTAACCATACCGGGACTCGAACTCCGCCCCATCGGTCGTCCAGTCCGTAGGCAGTCGCTACACCCGACTGTGCTATCCCGGCTCATAAACTTAGAGAGTTAGATTTCAAATTTAAGTGAAGCAGGACTTAAATTGAAACTGTCCCCACAAATTTTAGTGTGTACCCCAATTCTAAATTTAATCGAAATTCGTCAAGTAGTTAGCAGATGAACTACACCTCATACCGACAGATCAGAGAAGCGGTAATCATTCGGTACGCTATGTATACAAAACAAACAGGAAAATATTTTCTAGGACATTCACAAGTCTGTGCTGTAGCTCCTTACATCGTTACGTGTTTCATGTCAGTTCAGACCACAATCCCGGATGTGACACTGACAGGAAGTAAGCACAGATGTAACATAAGTTGTGGTTTATGTATTTTCGATAGCTCCGAAATATATGAAAACAATTAAATAAAGTGGATACTACAGGGTTCTGACGATAGTGTATAACAGACAGAGATACTGGGTTTTCGGACTTTGTCCATTGTCCGAATTCTAAATAACTAAGGAAAAACACTCAGTTATTTAGAATCCGGACGATGGACAAAGTACGAAAACCCAGTATCTCTGTGAATTAAATAGATTTGTAAAATTTCACGCTATAATTGTAATTACTATATACGAGAAACGGTAAACTTAAGAAGATGCTTTAATAAACAACAGCAGAAAATCGTCACGTCAGCCGGTCTCCTGCTACTGCGCATGTCTGTATCGCAACTACACAGCAAGTGGAGCACTCTATGGACGATACGTGTAAGTGAGCTACGGGGAAGCCATTACCTACTTACGTCGGAATTGTGAAGATTTGATTCTATGTTTGCCGTGAAACGCATTTAAGTTTTATTGAAAACTGAGATATTTTTGAATGGCTGACTATATCGTGTATTTTCCTTAATAAAGTAATGTACTTTGGTCATATCACTGAAGAGAGTTATTAAATGGATGCTGGAAAATACGTTAATAATTCAGCTTCTTAATACGTAGGTGGCTCGAGATAATGTAGGCCATATTTGAGAGACAAAAGGAGACAAATTCCACGTGACCTGCGAATGCTACAGGCTATCTTTAATCTTTACTATGTATACGATTTTTTGTTTTACCTCTCAAACACAACAGAAGCAAACTGCAAATAACTCACTCACATGCCGCTGTGCATATCTGAGTTTATTTCCTTGCACAGCGTCGCTACGTGTTTCAGCTCATTGGGCCGTCATCAGGCGATACATAAACATGTCTTACACTACCGAATTGTAGGCTCTATATAGATCCATATATTGTGTTTATCGTCTTGTGCTACGAATAATGTGATAATATGGCGTGTTTATCTCACATTTGCTAGTCAACATTATATGCACAAATTAAGTGGTTCTATACTGAACCCAAACTTGTTTAAAATGTATAAAACAAACATTTAAACTCATTAAAACCTTAAAATGTTAAAAATATGTCAAAAATTGTTATATTATTAAAATATTAAAACATTAGGATTATAGAACTGTCATATTCTGGATATTTTCTCATCCTTAGTCTAAACAGGTCCTGTTGGGTTTGTTACTGTTCATGACTCTATTTCGGTGTCGTGGGTACGTCGGAACTGTCTTGTCTTATGTTGCTTATAATGTTGACATTTGGTGTTGTGTCGTATGTTGAGTGTTAGTGGTTATGTATTCTTTATTCAAGCTTACACTTGTACGTCTGCTTTCGTCGCTTGCCGAATCCCAACTCAGGCTACAGGTTATATTTCCTTGTGTCAAGCTTACACCTACTTCTCTGTGTTGTGCAGGTGGCGAGTAAGGCAAGAGAAACCCGTGTAGGCGGTGCTCTGCAGGACTGGACGAAGCTAAGAGTTGCTTGAAATAAACAACTCCAGCAAGAAGAGTCCTTCTTGAGAGGCCTACAGCTCCTCAGATAGCCAAGGAGTTCCCCGGAACCTGAAAGTGTGAATCACAGTTTTCACAAGAGCTCACTACTGGGGCAAGCAAGAATGTCAGGCGAGAAGTCCCCCTCCCCTCCGCCGTTTATAAAAGGTCAACTCTCTTAAACTTTTGTCACTATTAACAACTTGAAAATTTTAGGCTCTGTGATGGAAAACTCTACTGGTTGTTCTTAAACTGTTTTATTTACTTTGTTACTTAACACATTAATATTTCCGGGGATTAAAAATATAGGCACGAGAAAAATTGTCGATCGCAGTGGCTGAGACATGAACCGTCTTCGCCTGTTCAAGCATTGGAATCGTGGGCTCGATTTCCTCTCAAGGCATGGATGTGTGTGTGCGTTTATTCTGTGTTTGTGTTGTCCTGTGTTTATGTAGAGGCCTTGCAACGGGCTGATCCCCCGTCCAAGGAGTCCTACCGTCTGTGTAAAAAAGATTACGAAACTGAAGAAGGGGCCAAGGCCCAAAAAAGGGCTGTAGAGCCATAGAGAGAGAGAGAGGGTACGAAGAAAACATAAGAAATATCATTTTTCATTTAGCAGATAGAAGAGAAGAGACGAAACGAGAAGGGAAGAGAAGAGAAGAAAAGAGAAGAGAAAGGAAGGAAAGAGAAGGGAAGAAACGAGACGAGAAGGGAATAGAAGAGAAGACAAGAGAAGAGAAGAGAAGGGAAGAGAAGAGAAGGGAAGAGAAGAGAAGGGAAGGGGACAGAAGAGAAGAGAAGAGAAGGGAAGAGAAGAGAAGAGAAGAGAAGAGAAGAGAAGAGAAGGGAAGGGAAGAGAAGAGAAGAGAAGAGAAGGGAGGAGAAGAGAAGAGAAGAGAAGAGAAGAGAAGAGAAGAGAAGAGAAGAAGAAGAACTCTAAGGGCCACCACAGGATGCAGTTTATTTTACGTGTATCTCAGTGCCGATCCTGATTAGAGGCTTTCATGGCCAGAGGAATCCAATCTAAGTCCTGAAACTCGGCTTCTCTATGATCCATTTTAATAGACCCCCATGAACACCTGTCTAGACGCCCAGCTTACCCAAGTGGGACATTTGCTTCAGGTTTTCTAACTAATTTCTTTTTGTTCACATCTACTGTCCCGTTAGCGTGTGAACGTGTCTCCTCTGTTCTGACGCACTTGCGCATTGCCACAGAAGGAACTCAGAAGTCAGTGCATTAAACGCGACGCTTTTCTGTAACGCAACGTGCGGCTACTTTCTGACCTCTCTCACCCGTAGGATCTGCATCTACACAGCTAAAATACGTAATGGCTTATTATATACTCATTTATTATTCATTCAGATTTTGGCCATAGAAGCCACATTCAGGACATTCGTACATTCTTCTTCTTCTTCTTCTATTCCTGTTGCTACCACTTTGAACATAGGGCATCCGTAAAACGTTTCGTTTCACTTCGGTTTCTTAATATTAGACAGTCGCTAGGACCCCTTGGATGGGGGATGAGCCCGTCGCAAGGCAGCTACATAACATAAGCACAGAATAAACAGATAACCATGCCTTAAGTGGGATTCGAACCCACAAGCGGGAGAAGACATTCCATGACTTAGACCGCTCGGCTACTCTGATCGGTACAATCTTTATATTGTACGAATGTGCACATTGGCCAAAATATACATGTTCATTCATGCTACAGTACACTACCTATCGACTATGGCTTCAATCATACATAATGACATGCGTTAATTTTATATTCTCTAAGGATTATTTTTATGTTTTGAAATATTTACGGCGCTGATTGTTCAGAGTATGTCCTCTTGGGTTGTGACACCTCGAGGTCTTGTAGTTGGATATTGATGTTTCGGAAAGGTATCGTCTTTATCTCAAACTCTGAGGTTATATCTTCCGAAACAACGGCATTCACTTATAAGACTACACAGTATGTGAACCCAGAAACGCAGAAACCAAAGGACTGTTTACTTGCGCCGCTACATGAATATGGAATGAGGATATAACAAAAAATATAGTAACACAAGTTTCATAACTTGAAACTTTCGAAACTCTATAACGTAGGATTAAATACGTTTTAATGGGTTATGACTGAAAGACATAAAAATAGGTAAAGCTATCCCTGCAACAGGTTGTGGAGGCCCATAGGGTTGTGAGATGCTGAGGCTACAACATTTTCTAGACAATCGGCTCAGAGATGGCGGTAAGGTTGTCAGCCTTACGCGCCGACCGCCCTTTAACCCCAGGAAGATTCCTGGTAATCATTTCTATTAGAGGCTTAGTCGACCTCAGGTCAATAGTGCAGCTGGAAGGATTAGGTCAATTGAAAAATCCCATGACTTCATCCGGACTCGATCCTGCGACCTTCCGGCTTGTAACAGAGTACCTCAACAAATTACGCTACTGCGTGGCTCCTGATTGAAATACATAGCGGCAATATTTCAGACAATTCTTCAAAATTGGAACAAGAGAAAGAAACATAAACAGAACATTGTGACAATTCGTGTCGCTCCAGAAAAATGTCCTCCTTTAGAAGTATTTTCAATTGTGTACCACATTCACTCCTTTTATTTCAGTCTTTGCCTCTTTTCCAGTCTTCATCCTTTGGCACTTGTGTCAGCCTCTTTCACTGCAGCGCTATGCACCATTACACTTTGAATCCCTACAGGACTCCATCCGCCAGCTGACACACGTAACAGAGAGAGGCCAAGTATTGTTGCCATTAGACTTCTCCTTCAAATCGATTTGCGTTGACGGAGCTTCAACCTAAACGCGTTGCACGTAAAATAAAGAGACACAGAATGTCTGATAAAAATCGGGACCGTATAATATCCGTAAATGGTAAGGCTATCCCTGTAACATTTTCTATATATAACCGGGTCACAGATGGCGGTGAGGTTATCAGCTTTAAGCGCCGGCCCCTCTTTACCTCCAGGAAGATTCATAGTACTCATTTCTGTAGGAGGCTGAGTCGAAACAGGGCCATAGTGCGGCTGGAAGAATTAGGTAAACTGAAAAATATAATGACCTTACTGTCAATCTAACTCGTGACCTTCCATCTTGTAGCACAGTGTCTCAACCAACAACGCTGCCGCGTGTCTCGTATAATATCGGTAATTAACTATATTTTTGTTTGGAAATACTTGCATGGGTCTCTCAGAGTACAGGATATTCTGAGTGAGGGTCTTCGTCAGCATAGAGCCAACCACCCACTGTTCACAGAATCCAGATATGAAAGCGAGCAATGAGTTCGGCTAGAACTGACGTTCTCACGGTGTGCAGTCCGTTTAATGCCAACCCACGTATGGAAGTATCGTCTCCATCTTCTGGGTGGACGAGTAAGCGAAGAAGGCAGTAGGCAGTCTCCTTGTTGCTTACTTTATTGTGACTGGCTTCAGGGGCAGGATCCGAACTTGGCACATCTTGAATATGGGGAAAAACTTTTAGGCTTGAGCAAACTTGCGTGGTAAATTTCGTAGTTTCGGTTATATGGGCAAGGGAAAACTGTGGGTAAAATGTCAAAAGATACGTACAAGTATATTCACCAAAATACGGTTTGAAAACAAAATGCCAGATAAAATCTGTGAAACTCACTAAACAATGAAATAACAATAATCCATAATTCGTACTTTCTAATTTGATAAGCTGTGGCCTAATATAATTATCACATATGTCTAATAAACAATAGATTTCCCTCTAAGCCTACATAGAAGGCTGTCGTTTACTGCTGTATCTTCATGTTAGTAAGATTTTACGAATAAGAGCAGAAGATGACAGCGATATCTGACGGCGGAAATTATGCTAAGTCTGAATTGCCGTGTCAATTCCTGCTGAATAAATTTCATAAAGAGCATTTAGATGGCAGCCCACGTAAGTATTTCCAGAAATTTTCAATTTCAGGTAGAGCTTGGTTATGAAAAGTAATTTTTGATAAATGAACAGAAATTGTAAGGACCGGATTTTTATGATGAGCAGGGATTTTTATCGTTTAACGACCTTGTTAACGGCCCAACCAGACAAATATAGCTCACGTAATTCATGGAGGGCGGAAGGACACTATCCTCGGAGGTAAAACTGGCGTCATTAATCTGCAACTACTCTTAGTAGCGTAATTAAGAATACGTGGAACTTTACCTCCACTGAATCCAGGTTCAGATATACTCAGAAACTGCATTAGCTTTTCCTGAGAGTTCTCTCATCCCTTTGATCTATTTGCGTCTTACTTAATATTTCCGATAGTCCAGACTATATCGCGTTCTGTTATACCGGTTATGAACTTATTTGTCGCATAACAGCGGCGTCAAAGCTCTCAGGGAAAATAGCAAAGTCTTCTCTCAGGACAACCGGTATAGAGGTTGAGAATTGAGCCCGAGACCACCATTATAAGTGACAGGAATTCTACCCATTAGATGATTCTTTTCATTAGTCATTGGCAAGGTTCTTAAAAAGCTGTAATTTTTTATCCCAAATCATTTATTTTCCCACTCAATAATATAAAATATCCCCCAAGGCTCTTATCTGTATTGTAACGCACCGCACAACACAGTCAAGTGGAAATCAGGCTTAACCCTGGGAACGTCGATGCACTGCGTGGAGCAGAGCACTGGAAGCAGGATGTAAGAACGGCGGCTGGAGAGGGAGATGGGGAGATAATTGAAGATATGACGAGGGATAAGGAAAGTGGAGTAGAAAATGGATTGAGAGAGAGAAAAAGAAATGTAAATGAAGACGTCTGAAACATAAATGTAGGGTTGTATGGAAGACAGAAAAAGTATGAGCTAAGATAAAAGTCTGTGGAGGAGAAAGTCTTTTTGTGGAGATTTGGAAAATACTATAAATTAATAATTTCCCATATTAATACATGTAGTAATACTCCATATTTGCATGGGCCTAACAAACATCAAAACTACGCTGATAGTTATATTAATTTTCCTACTTTATTTTTTCGGTTTAAGTTGCAATTATTTTCCTGACGAATTTTTGACTTTAGTACTAGGGAGAATTAATGTAAGCTGCTGGTAGTTTTGACCGTCAAAAGCTACCGCAAATTTCTTTGAGACTGGCAAAATGATTAGAGTTAAAATCGTTTTCACTTAACACCGATTTGGCCCTCTACCCTATTCCGAATTAAGTCAATGGACCAGAGCACTTCTTGAGAAGCTAATAGTCGCTTAACTATTTAAAAAAATTAGTCTTTTATGAAACCCACTACTGGATCCCATCCCGAATCAAATGAATATATTCTAACGGTATCAGTGACTAAAGACGAGGTTCGGTGGTAATTGGATTTATTAATCACCTACAGGTCATATCTGCAATTAGTTATTATACTGCTGCTTATTTACACAATTTATAATCACTTCACACTAATCTTCTCAGTCTGTTTCCACTAGTCTTCCTTATCGGTTTCCTGGCAACGGATTTATAACAGAGGAACTATAAAAGTTTCACTAAATTTCACGCTCCCAGTATCGATGTACTACTGCACATGTAACGTCACACACTAAGTCTTCTGATCCTTCTTCAAACCTAACTGGTTTTCCTTTGGAACTTCGGATCTCAAGTCCAGTCAATTCCCATTCCCGTTTTCTCTTTTATCCTTTCAGCACGGACCACACACAGAAAATACGGTCCCTCTATTTTTGCATGGCGCAGACGAACAGAAAACATATGTCAGGTGTCAGACTGCCAGTTCTTTGGTCCGTTACCAGCATTGCGAGCGGCACGGAAAACACAGAAAACACAGCTTCATATGTTGTTTCATGTTGGACTGTGATTACAGAGCTGTTGCCTAGCAATGCGCTGATCAAGTACGTTACAATATTCAAAATGCTCCTGAACTACTTAAGATCCACTTTAACAATATCCTTCCATCGACGCCTAGGTCTTCTAAGCGATTCTTTCCACTTCAGAACAAATTCTGGAGCGAGGAATCTTAGGCATTCTGTAGGAATCTTTGAATAGGCACAGTCCCACTGAAGAAGCTCTACCAGCACACAAGAATGCTGACATACATCCACGTGGCTTCTTCTAACCATTAGAAATGGGCTCGGAGAGTGAGGGGGTCACAGACCTTTGTATAATAATGGTTTGTGAGCTGATTAAAATAAATGGTAAAATGAAACAGAGAAAACGGTTGTTGTGTCAGCTGACACAACAGTGGGGACTGCAAGCGCACTGCTGTGTCAGCTGACACAGCAGTGGGGACTGCAAGCGCACTGCTGTGTCAGCTTACACAACAGTGGGGATTGCAAGCGCACTGCTGTGTCAGCTGACAGAGCAGTGGGGACTGCAAGCGCACTGCTGTGTCAGCTGACAGAGCAGTGGGGACTGGAAGCGCACTGCTGTGAGATAAAAGGACAAAAGATAAAGAAAAATTTACAGATTAGTATATTATATAAAAAACATATTAAAAGTTTGACTTTAAAAAGGAATATTATAGTGAAATGACAAACAATGGCCGCGCCATAGCTCAATCGGTTAGTCGCTGGCTTCCCACCGCGGCGGTCCGAGTTTGATCCCGGATCTGGTCAAGTGGGATTTGAGGTGGACAATGTGGAGCTGGGGCGGGTTTTCTCCGAGTACTTCGGTTTCCCTAGCCAATCTTCATTCCACCAAATTCTCCATCGTCCTAATCACCCGGACAGTGGCTGCCGTGCCGAGTGGACCCAGTTGGACTCCACCCCGCACTAAGCCAATTAAATAAAATAGACAAACACTGGTCCCATTTCAACCAACTCTCAACTCGTAATGCTCTGAACTTGAGGGATTGCAACTCGAAGTGAACATCCATGCTGGGTTTCGAGTGGTACGAGTTCCCGTGCTAGTGCCTATTCGCACGAGAAGCTGGGCCGTGAGGGTTTACACTCGGCGTAAGAAATACATACATAGGGTCAAGTTGGGGGGCATGAGCATACGTAGGGTCAAGTGGGGACTGAGACCACATTCACACAGGTGCACAAACGGAAGAACAGGTAAAGGCAACAAGCACAAGAACGACCAGGAGTGAAAACAACAAAAATAACATGGAGAATAGAGACAAACAACGAAATATAAGAAGACGCGATGAAAACTCAGAAGATGTGAAGAGGACAGATGAGCTGAAAAGAGGAAAAAGGCGAAATCTGAAATAAAATTAAGCTATACGGAATATACAAAATCAGTGATTTATTTCACCGTCTTTTAGTGCATACACTTATCTACCTCACTCCTTTCTCCCGCACTACATGTTTCGACACAAAAGTGCCATCTTCAGGTGCTTATTCGATTACGTCAAACTAGTTCACTGCATGCCTTGTCTTCATATTAAAATAATTAAAATATATATTTATCATATATACCGACAAATATCAAATATTAAATATATTAAAATTGTTCAGGATTTTTCCTACGTCGTATCTCACTTCTCGAGTCACCTCTAATCTCTTCTGTCGGAGCACTCTTTCTATTATCGTATGTGGATTGTGCTTTATGTTGTGTCTTGCTCCTGTGACTGCGTGTATTATATTATGTATTGCGTATTATTATATTGTGTATATTGTGTATATGCGTATTATATTGTGTATTATGCGTGAGTATAATACACGCAGTCACAGGAGCAAGACACAACATAAAGCACAATACACATACGATAATAGAAAGAGTGCTCCGACAGAAGAGATTAGAGGTGACTCGAGAAGTGAGATACGACGTAGGAAAAATCCTGAACAATTTTAATATATTTAATATTTGATATTTGTCGGTATATATGATAAATATAGATTTTAATTATTTTAATATGAAGACAAGGCATGCAGTGAACTAGTTTGACGTTAATCGAATAAGCACCTGAAGATGGCACTTTTGTGCGGAAACATGTAGTGCGGGAGAAAGGAGTGAGGTAGATAAGTGTATGCACTTAAAGACGGTGAAACAAATCATGGACTTAAATCAGTGCAACAGGACGCTAAAATATAACATACAAAATCAGTGTAGTTGTGTCATAATTATGGTTACAATACAGAAGTCCTAGTGAAGTGTTCTAAAATGACACAAGCCTTGTGATAATGACGTTGTTACAAGAATCCTTAACGATATATCTGAAAGGGAAGGTGAAACATTTATGTTAAGTTGAAACTCTATTTTTTTTAGTTGTTATACCATCATACGTATGCCTAAACGTCTTGTCTGTACTCGTATAAGCCAACTGCCAACTTAAGTTAAACGCAATTTCTTCAAAATAGTTCTAAGTTTATGGCTCCAATAAACTCTTGGAGGCCTTCAGACCCCACCTGTCTAGTGCAGAGTCGAAAATACATGGATCTATAAAACCACTTCCACATACGTCTTCATGGCGTAGTGCTTAATTAGTTAAGCACGGGGAAAATTTTACCTTTTTTCCCTTCCTTGGCATTAGAGGCCCAGTGGGCCTAGGCCTACTCCCATGAACTTCTCCGTTCACATCGGTTTTTCTAGATCTTACACATTCGGTAGGACTCCTTGAGCGGGTGATCAGCTCGTCGCAAGGCCTCTACCTGTACACAAACACAGAAAAACGCACACACAAACTAAACATCCATCCCCTGAGTGGGATTCGAACCCACGATCCCGGTTTCCAAGAGATCGAAGACAGTACATGCCTTAGACCGTTCGGCTACCGTGACCGGTAAACTTTACCTTTACGATGTAATAATTTCCTTTTCATACAAGTTGGTCCTTTCCCGGGAGTTTCTGCTGATTTGGAGCTTATACACAGGCCTGGAAAGGGATTTCCACCCCTGGTCTCTTTGACCTGAATCTTCTAATATTAAATGTTTGCAACAATAAACGTCTGTTACATGAACAAAGCGAATGACCGTGACAAATGTTCTCAACTCACTTTCCACTAATTGCGCCAATAAAGATCCTCCCATAGGTTCGGTACATTACGTTGCAATATTCATGGGAGGGTAGGAATATGATAGGGAAATGAGGGTAGCATGGGGGTTGTCTTGTGTTGACTGCATATACAGAAATTACGGCTAAAATAGTACAGAGGGGTTGGATGTAAACTTAGAAACTTCATAATGAAGGAAGAAGACTCGGAAATGTAGGAGCATAAAAATAGAGGAGGGAGCACCTGTGAGGGGTGGCTGATGAACATGTAGGGGAGAGATCTGATTGCTCCCTCAAACTGGAGGTAAGGAGTTCAGCATAAATTTGGAGCATGAGTGACATATTATCTCAGTAAAGGTAAAGTTTATCCTGTGCTTAATTAGTCAAGCACTATGCTATGAAGACGTATGGGGGACTAGGCACTAGACGGAGTTGAGTGATCAGCTTCACGCCTCGGCCGCTTTTAATTTCGGAGAAATCGTTCCCCCGGTACCCTCTGGATATGAAGCTGGAGGGGCCTCAGTGCTGATCTCAAAGCTGTGGAAAGAGAAGAATTTTGCCATGAAGGGAATCAAATACCGACCATCCAGTCCATAGCCCATCACTATACTGACTGAGCTATCCCTGCTTGTGTATATCTCAGTATGATTTCGTGTTTAGTGATCATTATATTTATGTGGTTCATTTTACTGCACACCGGTCACGGCAGCCGAGCGCTCTAAGGTATGCATGTCTTCGCTCGCTCGGAAGCCGGGACCGTGGGTTCGGATCTGTTTCCTGTGAGGTACGAACTGATTTCTTATATATTATTCTTATACACTGCCGGTCACTGTAGCCGAGCGGCCTGAGGCATGCACTGTCTTCGCTCGCTCGGAAGCCAGGATCGTGGGTTCGGATCTGTTTCCTGTGAGGTACGAACTGATTTCTTATATATTATTCTTATACACTGCCAGTCATGGTAGCCGAGCAGTCTAAGTCATATACTGTCGTCGCTCAATAGAAAGTCAGGATCGTGGGTTCGAATCCCACGTAGGGCATGGATGTTTGGCGTGTGCGTGCGTTTACTCGGTGTTTTTGTTGCCCTGTGTTTAGGTAGAGGTCTTGCGACCAGCTAATCACCCGTCAAAGGAGTTCTACTGTCTGTAAAATGATTACGAAACTGAGAAATCAGCCCTATGCTCTAAAGTGGGAGCAAGAGGAAAGAAAAAATACAGTAGAACTTGGTTATAACGTCATCAAAGGGACCTAAAAATAGTGTCGTTATAAACGAATGTCGTTGTAACCGAAATGGGCACTTCCACAGTAGCCTTATGTTAGTCACGTAAAAATCTACCAAAAACCGAGTTAAAATGTTGCATTTTTTTTAGTGAAATACGTAGTTAAGTACAGACTAACGTAACATTAACGTGGAATTGCCCAAATGTGTAATAT
>NW_019736410.1:326135-345121 GCF_002891405.2 Cryptotermes secundus
CACGTCAGCAAGTAGAGAAAGTGAGGGTGGGCAGACACATCGAACTTTCCCACGATATCAGAGAAATTCAGGAATGAAAATGACGTTACATACGAGGTTGATGCATTTGTGCATGTCGTACTAAGCAAGGTATAAAAACAGTTGCTTTATGAGGAATTAGTTCGTACCATTGAATATTTGACGCAATAGACAAGGTGTCGCAGAAACCGATGTTGCTATAACCAAGTTTTACTGTATTCCTACGCTGTCAGCTGTGAGACTACGTAGAGTAGCGTGAGAAGATGGCAGATGAACTCTAATAGATCTGTAAGGAAGAGGAAAGGTAAAGTAAAGTTGTCTCGTGTTTAACTAATTAAGCATTACGCCATGAAGACTTATGAGGGAGTGGGGTACAGCAAAACTTCGTGCTCTAATCGGAGGCATTACAGCGGAATTTGTATGGAGGGACTAAGAAGAACCACGAAAATCATAACAAGTAGCCGATGTCTGGACCGAGATTCGAAAAGAGAACTTCATATTATGCGTTCAGATTGTAACCGACAGGTAATTTGGTTATGAAATATAATTTACAGTCACTGCGTTTTTGTACGAATAATCTTCCTTTTGCCATCTGCGAGGGGATGAAACAGATATGAAATTTGAATTTTATAAGTTATTTTTTAAAAATTAATTTAAATTTTCATTATTACAATTTAAAGCAGCGACGAATCACTCATAATTTGTCTGAACTGTCAAGAGATGGCAGTAGTTTTGTCTTCATATTGTGAGGTCACATGAAAGAAATATTAAGAATTTCGGAAGCCTGTACCACTAATAGAGATGTTTCTACTGTGACAGGCAACTACATTCCTGGAAGAGCTACAAACCCAACTCGGCAGCGCAGTAGGCCTGTCAGTCTCTTTATGGTACCAGTGGAAAGTAATTTACATGTAATTAGAAATTCTGCATAAGTTCTACTCATTACAGCTTCCTGCTCAAAATAGGACCGTAAAGAGATCGGACGGATGTTTCTGCAAATAATTGCAGTCATTTAGAACAACAATTTATATGGAAATTCTTGTCTTTCATGGTGACGCTATATATATACACGTGATGTTAATGCAGAGAAATATAATATTTTTAGATTTTTCAATATTTTACATGGAGAGAAAATTAAAAAATCTAATTTACATAATTCCAATTACATGTTCCGCTATTCGAAAATGTACTCTCAACTGACACACATGCTGGTCGTTTTTGTATCTCACGTTCTTGGTAAAAAAAGTACAAATTTCAGACATATCCTCGTCTGGAAATAAAAAATAATAGTTCTAACAGCTATTGTCAAGGAGTTTGGATCGGTAATAAAGTATTTTGAATATTTCTAACGGCTAACTAAAGTAATTATTAAGCCAAAGCTACTCTACACACTTTACAATTCATTATATTTTGAACTGATTTCTTTTGGTTCGTCTTCACTAACCGTTCCTAGGTTATGGCCCTTAACAATGTAGATTTCTCAGCTTCCGTGTCAACGGCTCCGGCACTCGTTAGTTTGTGACCCACCTAACTAACCCATACAGAAAACTCCCTCACGTTCTCGACTGACTGAAAAGTTAAAGTCAAAGTCAGAAGTTGCTTTACGACTGGCGGTGAACCGCCAATCAGTTCGTCTTGGCGCCAAGTCCTTGGGGACTCAGAGCCATAGATTTCTTCATCTGATCCCGTGCGGTCGTAGGCCTTATGTAACATCCTCTCTGACGAGAAGATGGGTTTATCTCTTATAAACATACTTGACCTTTTGTAAAATGTGGATGTGGCACATATAGCATGTTATTGAACATTCTCCCCTTTGCACTATATATATGATCTGTCAGTACAGACATTGCACAGCAGATCATGCCTATCTTATTTATCTTATGCTACAACGGCAGCTTAGTCATTTGAACGGTCGTAAGTTTGACCGCCGCTAAGTTTAAGCCTTTTATATTTTCTGTGTCTGGCTTCACCTTGTCCTACACTGCAAAGATGTTCATTCTTATGATTTTGTATGATTTCTGTTTGTTACCTGTACAATTTTTTTTATATACTCGTATACATACGGTAGGTTGAAAACTGTCTACAAATCGCAGACCGGTGTGCACCTTGGAAAATTTTCAATGGTGCGGAGAACCTTGTTTTGTAAGCGTTTCAATTTTAAGAGCTGAGTGTCTGCCTCTATAATTCCCAGGTGGTTAAAAAAATGAGTCATTACTGATCTGATCAGTACCTTACGAAGAATTAATTTAATGTTTTCGCTTAAAATCTCGCTTGAGTCCAAGTCAGAATTGCTTACCGCCGCTCAGTTCGGCTTGGCGACAAACCTCTTGAGGTTCACGAACATCATTTTTTTTTTCTCAACTGGACACTTGAGGCCATAGTCCTTATGTAACATCCTCTCTGACCAGAGATTGATCTGTCGTTTGCAATTGCTGCTGGTCCTCGCCAGCGCAGTCATTCTCAGGTACGAGTCCCGCGGGACTCATGCCAACAATTTACTGTCTCCGATTCGAGACTCCCCCAACTTGGAGGGTCAGGTCTCAGTATTTATATCCCCCATGAACAGTGTGGCCCAGTTATACCTCCAGGTACTGAGTTCATTTATCGTCGTTTGCAGTGAGAAGCAGGGCTACAGTGGAGGTATTCGACCCCGTCTCCACACCTACTGATCACTCACTCCTTATATAGCCTCTGCACAGACCGCGCAGTAAATATCACTTCAAGAGATCCTTCTGTTGTTGCGTGGTAATTCATTACCGCGGGAACATATTTAGCATTGCGTTGCCTAGCAATGGATGTCTTTTCTGTGTCTGTTATTCAGGATTTCACCGTCATGTCACAATATCATAATTTTTCTTCACGAAGGAAGCAGATTCAGTTTCTTCTGAAACTTGTTTCTTGACACCCAAAATGTTGATGGAAAACTTCCAATATGAAAGACAGTTTATCATAATATATTGCTTATATGGCCCGCCTCTGTGGTCTAGTGGTCAGAGTTCCTGACTACAGATCCAGAGGTCCGAGTTAAATTCCCGGGGCTACTAGATTTTCGGAGAAGTAGTGGGTCTGAAACGGGGTCCACTCAGCCTCGTGAGGATAACTGAGGAGCTATTTCAAGGAAATAACGGCTCAGGTGTAGAAAACTGAAATTAACGGCCTTGGGGATTCGTTGCGCTGACCACGCGACACCCTCTATCCGCTAAAGTTGGCATTAACTTTTTCGACAAGCGGCGTTTTCTCGGTCGGTATAGTTAGCTTGCGGACTAAAGGCCACGGAGTTTGTTTCTTTTTATTAGTTGAAAGTCTAAACGTATATACACAGTAAGTTCAATTAAAGAACCATTAGATAATTCACCGTTTTTATTTTGCCTTGCTAACGATAATCGTTAATAAATTTATATACGTATAATAAATTTATATTTAAATTATAACATATTCAAGCTGCAACTTGTTATCAAACAGTACCCCAAATCTCAACAAGAACACTTCTATGTGGTGCAGGCCAGAACCTTCTTTAGTACATGCTATTTCGGAGAACCGAGTTCATGGCCACCTGGCGATCTTTTCTGGTTTCAGCCAGTCACGGTTGCTCCATCTTCAACAATGCTGCGTCAATTATCTTAATTGTAATAGGAAATTCAGGAGGAAACAAAATACAAGACCAATGTTACGGACCTTCTCCACGGTAAGAGTCGAAATTCACGGTCTTGTGCATCGATGTTTCCCAACCCGCATATCGAGAACCCATGCTAGTCCGCAAGTTTGCAGTTAGCTTAAAGATTAGTCCAAACATAGATTTATAATAGCATATGTGAGTCTGTTGAATTGTATTGCTTTCCTAAAGAAGGTTTAAGCGATCTCCATCTTGTCTGTGTGTCTTTGTTACAGATCCCCAGCAACATTTGTTTGCCTGAGCTAATCTTTACGAAACTTGGTATGTATATCATGATATATGAGCCCATATGAAAGGGGTATTTGATAAATCCCTCCCATCAGTTCTGTGTGTTTCTATGTGCATTTTGCTAGGCAACGGCTCAGTGAAAAAGTTACCACAGCAAAGAACACACACACAACAAACGAAGAATTGTTAGACTATTCCTTTTCTCTACTATCCGGTATAGTACCAAAATATAAAGGTTATTAATTTCTCTCAGAACTCCTTGTTCTCTGTAAGTTAAATAGAAAAGATGGTTTGCGTAACCACTACCCTACGTATAATATTATTAGCACTACACGTAAGCGGTCTATGATTGTCTAGGTCAGGGGTTCTCAAATTTTTTGGACTTTGGACAACTTATTGCGTGGATATTCTTTGGTGGACGAAATAATTCAATAAATCCTCGGGACAGGGATGGGCTACGGGACACTGACACATTTAGTTTTATCACAGTTTTCTAGGGCCGCCTCCTTGCGAGCATCCTACAAAATGTCGGTTTCCCTTCACGTTACTTGTATTTACTTTCGGGTAATTTTCAGGCAATAATCACACAAAACTACAAATCGAATTCCCATACATGATATTCGTGTTCACGTAAACAAGCAGTTATATCAATTCCTGTCAAGTTCCCTGCGAGCTTTAGTTCCTTCATGCCCATCATGGCATATAGTAGGTTGCATATCGACTAGGGGAGACAGAATGGCGGTAAATAGGTTTGAAATTACCGAAAAGTACCGTGCATAGAGGGAGGGGAGATTTGATGGGAGGGGAGAGATATATGGTGGTGGGGAGTGTTAGGTGAATCAAAAGCGTGGGGGGGGGGCGACCACCAAGAGTGCGGTGAAGGGACGGGAGAGAAGGTGCCATTAGTGCATCTACGCTTCCTTTGCTCTAGGCAAGAGTGTTTCAAGTGACAATGCACAATGGAAGGAGTGTTGATGTAAGTTTAATAGCTTGGTGGGTAATAAAGTAAAAGAAAGTAAAGCCATCCCTGTAACAGGCCGTGAAGGCCCATAGGGTTGTGAGACGTCGAGGCTCCCACCTTCCCTAGACAATCAGCTCACAGATGGCGGTGAAGTTGTCAGCCTTACGCGCCGTCCATTCACCAGCAGGAAGATTCCTGGTACTCACTTGTGTGGCTAATATTAATCATTAATTAGTCACTTAATGGTGCAATGCAATTAGTATTTAGTAAATAATATATTGAAAAGTGTGCTAAATTAAGTTTTGAGTTGTTTCCTCCTGTTTACGTAAAGAATCATGCAACAATGCAGAGAGAAGGGTAATTTGTCTCATAACAATGTGGCCAAGTTACCACATTTGGGAAGATAAACAGAAAGCATATTCACGAATATGTTGGAAATATCTGCTAACTGCAGTTCAGAAGTTTTTGCCTTACGGTCTCCCATCTACAGTTATGAAATGTGATATTACCTATTGTTCTGTAACGATCTGAAACCTGGTCTCTTACTGTGAGGAAGGTTTTGGAACGAGGGTACTGAGGAGAATATTTGGATTTGAAGAGAGAAAGAAATGGGAGATGGAGGAAATTAGGAAACAAGAAGTTCCCACCAAACATCAACAAATTTTTCAAAAAAAAAAAAAAAAAAGGAAGTGAGACAGGTGAAACACCCTGTATAATATGCAAGGGGGGAGGTGAAATATATACAATTTGTGTTGGCAAACCTCAAGGAATTCGATCATTTTTTAGACCGAAATGTACATATGACAGTTTTATTATACTCCATGTTGGTGACTGCACTTAATTTTCTCGCTAAAGGCGGAATTTTGTGAGCATGGTAATGAACCTTTATTTTTAAAAAGACAGCGATTTCTTGACTTGATGAATGACTACAAGGATTCTGCCCCGGACACTTAGCACAACCTGGAACTATGAAGTAACTTTTGCTAGTAAGAACGCAAGATCATAGCTCAAGTGGTTAGGCGTTGGCTTCCCCCCGCGGCGGCTCGGGTTCGATCCCGGGTCTAGTCAAGTGGGATTTGTGGTTGAAAAAGTGGCTCTGGGGTGGGTTTTTTCCGAGTACTTCGGTTCCCTCTGCCAATCTTAATTCCACCAAAATCTCCAATATCATAATCACCCGAGGAAGGTACAATAGGCCAATCAGTGTCCGCCTTGCCGAGTGGACGCTGCAGGACTCCACCCCCCCCCACTAAGAGAATTTAAGAGAAAAAGGAATGCAAGAGTATCTTACATATTTGCACTGGAGTTGAAATTTTCAATTTTGGGAATTTCACTGAGTTATACCATGAGCCCTGAGATAGCCTCACACATTATGGCCCTCTTCCGTTGCAGAGAAGCATAACACAGACAAACTACCTGCCTCCTGTACCGAGACACAAGATACTCCCTACAAGTCTAAATGTAAGAAAACTCCTATTATATTTCTGAGACGCGTCATTCTTTCTTCAAGCAACTTTATGAAAGAAAAGCCCCGGGTGTCGAGCGAGATTCCACTTGTGGTTCCCACTGAACAGATTCACCTAAACGTAACGCTATGCGTTTCCATTCCTGAGCTACTTTGTTCGAATCTCGGACGGGACACCGGATAATTTGGCTGAGATTTTTCATAATTTTCTTCAGTCCCTCCAGACAAATTCCAGGACAGTATCTGTATTAGACCACGACCTTCCCTATTTATTTTCATCTACCAACCTACCATCCGACGTTGTATAGCATCGATACTGAAAAGCGTCGTCAAATAACATAGAAAGATTTATTTCTTGCCATAATACTGTTATATGACGCCTGAGAGCCGGAAAAGCAGAACCAGAGGGAACGAACACTGTTAGGCAACGGCTCGGTAAATAATTGTTAGCGGTAATAAACACGCACGCAGAAGTTTAGGTATTTTCTATCTGGTGTGTGCAAAGTGGTTATAAAAACAGTTCAGTTGAGTAGGGTCAGGACAGGGCAGGGCAGGGATGATTTCACCACTTATCACCATCTGCTATCGAGACTAAGAATGCGTGGAGACATACCTGCACTCCTGCATAATTCTTCACGCGTGGTAGTTAAGCACAGGGACAACTTTAGTGTAACATGTATTTGATGAGAAATCACTTGTTCCACTCCTGCTCGGAGATAATGACGAAAGAGAAACAGAAAATAACATGTCAGATTATTCTGTGATGGCATATGTTGGGGAAGGTTAGGGGTGTGTAGCGTGTGTAGGTCTGTCTCTCCACTTCGACGACATATATTATCAAAAAATTGCAGGAGAAGCAGGGTTTGGAATTACAAAAAAAGAAAAATGGTAGTGGGGTGATTCTGAAGAGAGAGATAGGAGTTTTTTTTTAAGAATAAGTGGAGTGAATCTGTAGGAAATAACACAGATCGCGGGCAGTAAGTAGGGACATGATGAAGTAAAACGCCGTGGTAAGTGTAATGTTACGGGGTATAGTTACAAAACAGTTTAAAGTAATTTATGTAGTTACAAGCTATCATCCTCTCCGTCTGTCTCTCTGTCTCTGACCGCGAATGACATTAACCGTGAACCAACAGGGGCTTTGGGAACAGAAATTACACCACGAGAAATGATGGTGAAACGAGAGAGAGAGAGAGAGAGAGACGGAATAGGGGGAGTAGGTAAATTGGTGTTACAGTACTTTTCATCACCAGCAGACACACGGGGCACACCGAAACGTGCTGCATTCAGTGACATTTCGACTCTTGTGACGATATGGTGGAAGCATCTCAGTGGCACTGACTCAGACAGCAAACTCACGGAATATGGACACAAAGACGTGTAGCTTTATCTTACTTTTGACTAAGTTTAAGAGTGTAAATCTGTGTCAGATGTTACTTTATAATACGTGACAAATTTTACGTGTGTTCAAGTGTTGGTGACCAAGACAAAAAATAAGAAATGTGGGGAAAATTATGTGATGTTGGAGGGAATTTTATTTCGTTAAGTTTGTAATCGTGATCGTGTGTATTATTTACAAGAAGCTTCAACTTAAGACACAGCATACATTGGAGACTGGATACGGCGAAACATAAAATAAATTCTCATCTTGAATTTTGTTAAGGAAGAACGTCATACTTGACACGAAAATCTAATCTTTAATTTTAAACTGTGTAATTGGTTTCAGGCGTTTTCAGAGAAAACATTTCGAAGAAGTAACCAACTTTTATATTCTGTCCAAGTTAAGTTCCTTTGCAAAACATATCCAACAAGAAACACGTTAAAACTGAGCAGTTATTCATGATATGTCTCATTTTCTGTCTAGAAGAACGAATTCGAATCTCGTATGAGGCATTACCTATATTGCACTTTTGATGTTTTACTGTCATTACACACGAAATCTGACATAGATCACTACCACTTCTTCCCCAGGACTTTCCAATTGAAAATACACAATTTTTCTCTAATATTATTTGATATTATATAAAATTTAGTTTATACATCATCACTATTTCATTTAATAAAGAATAGGGCCTAATAATACTTAATCATGATTTCGAATATTTTCTGATGACGTCACTTTAAACTAAGTGTTAATAAACATCAGAATTACTCTTTGCTTTAAGACACCCTTCTCGCCGACGTCATGATTAAATAATGTCCAAACACAGGCACCGCTCTTCACATGTAGGAAGTGCGCTTATTGCTTGAGGGACTGCACTGCAGATCAAGCTCAGATTGAAAAGGCAGTTTTCCTTCTACGAGAACATCAGCACGCTCCATTGCTCTTGCAGGTCTTTCAATAACGAGGTACAAGAAATGTATCCTCTACATAAAATTTCAATAATATAAAAGTTTATTTCTGTTTTACAAAAAATATTTTATAGAACTCGTATTTAGAGAATTGATATATTACGTCATGGTTCCGAGTGTTTTTACTAACATATATGCTCTTGAATAATGTATCTGAGTATTTCTAATGTTTAAATAAAAATTTAACAATTTAATTTTTATGCTCAATCATAATTATATATTAAAATACAATGTATTTTCAAACATAATTTATTCTGGTTATTTTGATCATAAAGCATGAGCAGGCCTATTTATGCACATTTCACCGAAGAAGTTGGCTCGTAAGATTAAGTTTCGGAAACGAATTCAGTAGTTTTCCAGTTCGATTCTCTGCTGGGACAATAGTTGAGGTTCTTCGTGGCTCTCCTCAGCCCCTCCAATCAAATATCTGGCTATTATCTTCAATTATGCTAAGATCACTTCCTTTGACAGCCAGTTTAGTATCCGCTCCTTAAATGGCTCTATGCTATGTTGTCTGCATTACTGACAGTGTCGTTAAACAGGTCAAATACCAACTCAGACTTAAGCACATGTCAGTAAGGCTAAAATGTACCAATTTAACGGCAGATGTACCAATCCGTACCAAGTCAAAATGTGATGAAACTGGAAGGCGTAAATTCTTTGCAAGATTAGGAGAGGGTTTGAGCTTGGGTTCGTGTGACTGGATGTGAACTGAATATTAACACAAAATTATTCGTAAGAAGAATTAATTTTTCTAATTTAATTTGATAAGTTTTATATCACCAACCATTCTAATATGACAGTGGACAATTTAACACAGAAATAAGAAATTAGGGATTAAGAATTTCGTGTCACATTTTCTTAACATAATTTCAAAACATAATAATTATATGTAAACATAAAGAAGGTGAACGGAGAAGTTCATGCAGGTAGGCCTAGGCCCACTGGGACTGTAGTGCCAAGAGGGGGGGAAAGGTGTAAAGAAAATGGTGCACACAAAATATAATGATATTAAAATGTTAATAAATTAATCCGAAATAAATTTAAAATGCCCACTACGAAATATTTAGTAACCTTCATATTATTAAAATTTAAACAATCTATTTTGTCACTTTGATGAATGTTGAGAATACGCCAAATCAGTTTCACTGGCAATTGTTGATAACTGCAATCGCAAACTGTGTACGTCACGAGGCGTGTGTCAGCAACTCATACAACAATTTCACGCATTCAACTCTAGGCTCATGAAATGAAATTTAGGACAAGAATATCAGAACTTCCCTCATCATTCTCTTAATATGCGGCTCTGGCTTCAGGAAATCTGCGATGTGTACTGTAACAGCTTTTCCAGCGTTTCGGAGAAAACTACGGTTTCTGTCTTAAGTGTTAATAAGAGGATTAAGTTGGCAGATGAAATGATTGCCAGACGTTAGTAACGTTTCAGTATTCTGTGGGGCGCGTTTACGAAATCCAAATCACACATTAAAATCTAATAATAGCAAAATAAGGAACGGCATTAGTCAACTTGACATGGGTTGACAAGTTGGAAGGTGTCAATATGTATGTCAATACAGCAGCGTCGCGGGGGTTCACATTTCGAGTCCTGAATTATATAGATGAGAGAAGACTCTCTATGTATTTATGTGATAAAGCAACCATTTGACTCGTTTCTTGAAAATAACATTGAAATATTCAACAAATCTTCACGTATTATTGGATTCGAAGATTAATTTAAAACATAACGCCCGACATTGGAACCTATTAGAAATCAAAACTACGGTCTTCTGAAATATGGCGTTTACTTTAGTGGACAAGTACCAGGGTTTGAGTCGACATTCCTGAAGCGTTAGTATCTACTAAACAAATTTTACAGAATGGTGTAGTGTATGTGGTTCTCACAGCGGTGGTTATGGAGAATTATCTCTTCTGGGACATATCGCTGTGTATTCTTTCGAAATTCAACCGATATTTCTGAAGAGCCTGTCGCCTCTCTCTTCAAGATAGAAGAATAAATCAAGCAAGGAACTAGAAAGAGTTTGCTTAGACCATGAAGATGGAGGCGAAATGTTCCTTCGAAACGTCTGTTAAATTTAAACGAACT
This sequence comes from Cryptotermes secundus, assembly GCF_002891405.2. Taxonomy (NCBI): domain Eukaryota; kingdom Metazoa; phylum Arthropoda; class Insecta; order Blattodea; family Kalotermitidae; genus Cryptotermes; species Cryptotermes secundus. Next base: position 336,931 of record NW_019736410.1, read on the forward strand.
GCTATTAAGATTTATATAAATGAAAACCATAACTGTTCACGAGTGCCTAAACACAATAATAATAAAAAAAAACGTAGGCATACAAGCGGAACATATCAATAATACACGATTTTTTGTGCCGTGAGTTGATGAATTATATTATAATGTTATTATTAATGTTAATGTTAATATTATAATAAAGGAAAATGAGAAGGATCCCTGCTGTAAGCAAGGACTTCTTGCAAACAGTGAGGAGCCCAATTACAGATCAGTCCCTGCTTGACTGCAGCGCGTTTCGTTTATCTGGCCGCTTCTAGTTTCACACCTACATTGCTACGGTTGATACAGTTGAGTATCTTGTTCTTGTGACATTTACCGTGTGTACGCTGTGACTGTAACTCTCTTTTCAAAACCATGCTAACAGACATCGCCAGCCGCTGTCCTTCCGAAGGAGGAACTTTGCATGGGTAAGGTATATAAATGCATATAAAGGTATGCAGTCTACACAACAATGTTCTGTATTTAAAGCAAAGTAGATACTATTGTATCAACAAATGTTTCTGTTTCTAAATACAAAATATTGTTGTGTAGACTACATAGCTTTATATATAGTATATACCTTATTTATAACACTCAGTAGTATGCATACTATTAAAGTTTACTTCGGTGTAAAAGACTGACAAACTTTTAGTTTTAGCACAGTAAGACGCCTGAAGATGGCCATTTAGGGTCGAAACATCTTGTGTACAAAAAAAGGGAAAGTGAGAGAAAGAAGCAAAAATTTGTTGCACTGTTGACGGACTGTGTAGTACATAAACAGTATCAGATTAAGCTTATATTTTATATTTTAGACTTTCGAAGGACAAATAACATGATAAGACGTTCTGAATCGAATAGTATAATCCATTTTATATTTTGCCATTAACGGTATCTTATGCGTCACTTTTATTTCCTATATAATTTAGATGTGAGGCACGCGGTAACGTAGTTCGTTGAGCCAAAAGGTCGCGGGTTTGATTCCTGATGAAGTCATAAAATTTTTCAATTGACGTAATCCTTCCAGCCACACTATAGCCCTGTGGTCGACTCAGCCTATAACAGAAATAAGTATCAGGAATCTTCCTGGAGGGAAAAGGGCGACCGGTGCGTAAGGTTGACAGCCTCATCGCCATCTGTTAGCTGATTGTCAAAAAAATGTGGGAGTCTGGACGTCTCACAACCCTATGGAACTTCACGGCCTGTTACAGGGATAGTTTTATCTATATTCTAGTTTGTATTTAGTCGTGTATAGATCTGATTGTAATTTTAAGATTGGGCTACATTTTAATCGAAATAAATATGACACAGCTACGATACATTGCCCTAGTGTAATATAAACATCGTATCTCACCGTGATATCTCGTTCTGTCACACTGTTTTAGCAGAATTTCCTGTAGGTCTATTGCTACAAGGAACAGACATTCCTTACCATACATTCTGTACATAATGTCAATGGTTCCCCGTATATTTCAGATGTTAGAAACGTGTGGAAAATGCCATTGAAAGTAAGAGCTCAGTCTCGTCTACCTACAAGAGGATCAATATTCTTACCGAACCGACGGCAGTTATCATAACTGATAGAGGGACTTGATCTATTTTTTACGATGTGACATGTCACTTAGATTTCTATGATTTAGCCTATATAGGCAACTGCATTGCTGTGTGTCCACTGTTTTGATTGGAGTTACAGAAATCATGTCATGTTTACATTTGAAAGAAACCTTTCGATCTCACATTCTACTGTGCAATGACTACTGGAATGAAGTCATCAAAATTGGATTCTCGTGAGTGCTCAAGAATTTCGTGGTGATCATACGAATCATGAAAGATTCAGAAAAATATTTCATTGATAACATTCATTTAGCTGGAAATGTACAAGAATTCTTTGAGGAAGAAAATTTGACATGTATTGAAATATTGACGAAAAGCCAATCTAGAATGTTTGATGTTCAGCGTTAAAAGGGAGTAAGGTTACACAGACCACTGGATCATATAAACGTTGCTCATAGGTCAGACTATTGTTGAGACTATATATTTATGTTAGATCTGCTTTCAGAGAGCAGCAATAAAAGTTTCAAACATAAAGTCACAATAGAAGGGACTGTGAGCTGAAAATGTGTATCTCTCTTATATGATGCAACATCTCTCACTTCTTCAATAGGAACTGGTGCATGGTGAACTGGCCACATGCATTTATTGCAAACACAAGTACAAGACTTCAATTTCTTGCGGCCGTGAAGTTGGTTCTTGTCATTATAAATTACAATTTTCAAAGAGCAAATTATCTCAGGCTGCACGGTATGAGATTATGTTGATCTTAACTGTTGGTTTACGCAGCGACGTAATTCTAATGGTCACATTATGCGAGTTGTGTGTAATTAGGAACAGAATGCTACATTCTCTTCTTGTATCAATAGTTTCAGTTCAAAAGTGATCTCTTATTACTGTAACATGCTCCGAATAACAAAATACATAAAAATTCAATCATATCCAGTTCAGGTTTTAGATGTGAGACGAGACCGTTAACTGAATCAGCGTTATGCAGGGGCAGTTTAGTATTAGTGGTTACAGAAATGCCGATCCCAGTGGCCGCGTGGTCTAAGATGAACTGTCTTGGCCCTCTCGAACACTGAGATCGTGGGTTCGAATCCCACTCGAGGCATGGATGTCTCTGTGTGCATTTATTCTGTGTTTGTGTTGTTCTGTGTGTAGGTAGCGGCCTTGCGGCGTGCTGATCACTCGTCCAAGGAGTCCTACCGACAGTGGGTAGGATTAAGAAATTAAGAAAATAAATTACTAAACACAGAGGTTAAGACTGTCGGAAACTCAGTCACTTTCTTCAAATTTCGTGCTCTTCAAGTTTTTGTGGCTGTGAGAAAGTGAGAGAATCGATTATATATTTCCTTCTTGTTTCATTTTTATGGTAATTAAGTCAGAATAATAAATTAGGTCAGGTGTAAGTAGAGGACTAAAGAGGAAAGACAGCTTATGCCAAAGATAAGTAACGTTTGTAACTGGTCTAGGCTTAAAATGATAAATAATAACTTACAGAAATGTAACAATGAAGCTTCAGTACATAATCACGTTGTTAGTAAACCGTAACAAATACTTCGTTGAAGAAAGCAGTCTTCTGGGATTTGGCACCGTGTATATGTGGTGTTCACATATACACGGTGCCAAATCCCAGAAGACTGCTTTCTTCATAGTCACCGCCGTGAAAGCCTCAAATCTTACAAATACTTCGTTCTTCTCTTAATTCAGTCAGGCAGGTTCTTGTGCCTTTGTAGACGTTGCATATCGGCACGAGGTGAACTGACAGTCTGCAAGAAACAAAAATATTTTCCAAAAAGCCGCGTTTCGCAGAAACAAATGTAATAACTCTACACCACTCACTCAATGAGCTGAGCCCTTCTTGAAAAGGTGCCAATTGTGCAGCTTCTCAAGAATTTCGCATCATTTTATGGAACCCTAAGGTTCATTATCATGTTCACAAGAGCCCTCCACTGGTCTCTATCCTGAGCCAGACCAATCCAATCCATACAATCCCAGCATATCTCTCCAAGATCCATTTTAATATTGTCCATCCCCCTACGTGTTGGGCTTCCCAGTGATCTATTCCTTCTGTCTTTCTGCACAATAAACTATATGAATTCCTCTTCTCTCTCATTCGTGCTACATGCCCTGTCCATTTCATCCTCCTTGACTTGATCAATCTAATTATACTTGGAGAGGATTACAAGTTATGAAGCTCCTCATTATGTAGTTTTCTCCAACCTCCTCTCACTTCATCTCTCTTCGGTCCAAATATTCTCCTCAACAGCCTGTTCTCAAACACTCTCAGTCTATGTTCCTCCCTTAAAGTCAGAGACCAAGTTTCACACCCACAGGGAACCACAGGCAAAATTATAATTTTCTATATTCTAATTTTTATGTTTTTATACAACAGACGAGAAGACAAAGGAATAAGCCTATATGGCTCATGAAAATTAAGATACGGAAATTTAATATTTGAGAAGTGTTTCTTTTTATTATCGGCTGTGATTCATCCTTTTATCATCTTATATTTCCGAATTAGTTTCTAAATTTTGCCCAGCTTTTCTGCGGAATATGATCCATATTGCAAACCGATTTACAAAAATAGAAATGAAGACATTGGCGAGATTCTGTTGGAACCCGGTTTAAAGATGAAATGTCCACTCGATGAGCCTGTTTATTAAGACTGTAGATTTAATGATTTTTGTGTCAAATGCAGTGTTTATTGACGATTGGATGGGCATTTTACTTTACCTGCATTCATAATAATATTGAGCTTGAAGGTGAAGAGATATCAGATTGTCTACTACCGCAGAATGTAGCTTTGTTTAGCTTAAATAGAAATAATATTATCGTAAACGAAATGTTCTGTTTATATATACACACACTCGCATAGTTGTGATAACATTGATTACCTATAGCAAAAGCACTTTATTAACTAGGAGCTTCCAAAAATACACTTAATAGCAGCGACTTCTGGTAGATTTCGCACGCAGTAAGATGCTGACTCATAAGAATAATTCAGGCCCGAATAGCAATACAAATGTAGACATTCAATATTAATCTCCAAATTGACGGTTACCGTTGTAACTTGAAAATTTAACGAACTAACTGCACGTTTGTTCATATCCTATATCAGTCGTCACATAACGAAGGAAATGATTCTTTATGATTGTCAGCCCAGTATTACGTCACAACAAAAATAACTTGAGAAATATATATACATTTTAAAAGAACTAAAAGGAAACAGGCAAAACATTACAGTTGCTGTTTCCAAGGCACACAAATGTCACAGAAATATAATTACGCGAAGAACGAATCCACCGAACCCAAGTCCGGAACAGGGAACGTCTGTGCACTAGAAGTCGGAGAAGGGGAAAATAAGCTTAAAATTGTGAATTCTGAAGTTGTTAATTAATTTTTCTCCCGAAATTGTATGCACGGTATTCAAAAAGGGGTACAAAATGATATTCAGGGTAATCGAAAACAACGCATTGCCTTCAGCAAAATGAATTCCATTCCCATATGAACATCGTCAAATGTACTTCTAAATTTTACCACAACATTCGCAGTAAGTGCGAGAAAAATGCGATTTAAACATGTGAAATCTTACAACCATGACAGAGTTTGGTACTTTGAATGCGATGCATGGAAGTGACGCAACGTCTTCGGAGTGACGGGCACGAAATCGCGGCGACTGAAGGCGTCGCTATCCGTTGGTCTACAGCTCCAAGCGTCGGCGCTGGGAAGCACTTCACATGCCGACCTGCAACAGTGTTTATGGTTTGAGGATCGCTGGGGATCAGTAAGGGAACCTATAATATGAGTTTTATCGGCCAAAGTTGTCACTTACTCTCTTTATATCCTTAACTTAAAAAGTGTTTTCCTTCACATGAATGGGCCTACACCATTTTCATACGCAAATATATTGTGACTTGTACACCCATTGTTACGCAACGGGTTGATAAACATATTCCCGTAGAAGCAAACGTGCTGAACAATATGACGTGTATTGTTAGACACCGGAGCTCTAAACAGGGATCTTTAAACAATAGAATACGTGTTTTCTATTGAGTCCGTACAAAGGGTTTAGATTTTAGTTTTCGGCAGGACAGTAGACAGTATCTGGTCGTGTTCCTCAAGGGGCCTGACGCCAGAATGAACTGATTAATGGTAAACCGAAGGCCGTAAAGTAACTTTGACTTTGACTTTGACAGCAGAAGTAGAGGCAAAATTGTAGGAGTACAGAACAGTAGTCGGAAAGGAATTGGTTCGAGATCTGGAGGTGGCAGTCGAGGGCAATTGAGAAGATATGACAAGGAAGGAATCTGGCGGTGAACAAAAGACTTCAAGTGTGATTTGAAGTTACAGTGCGAGTGTGATAAATCCGTTGCCTGGATACGACTAATGAAGACTGGGAACCCAATTGCGTGTGTAACGTTGAAGTGGAAAGTGTGTAAATCAACGATAGCGTTGCAATTGCCTGTAGCCCCGATCTGTGTAAATGTATAAGGTGCAATAAGTCCAAAGCCAGTCATAAGTAACGCGCTAATATTTAGATAATGTATGAACACAGAACTCCTATCTTGAGTGCAGTTGGCACATATTATGAACATGTTCTCATTCAGCTATGAATATTAACCTACGTATGACCTGAGGGTCTCGCAGCTGTGGATATAACGCATTGTAGTACGTTGAAAATTAAATTATATTTTGCAGAAACACATTGCCAAGCAAGAAATCGGCATGAAGCAGGTAGCAATGAAAGCTGTACCTGTTTCCTGAGTTACTTAATGTTCGCCCTGAAGATGGAGCTGACATATTCCTCCGAAATGTCAGGTTCTTTTCAAAGATCTACAAGGTTTAGTATCGCGAAATATAGAACTTTTCAATATAAAATACTTTGAATAAACTGAGGGATCAATTTATGTGGAAAAGCAACCCAGCCCCAAAATTTGAAGCAGCACATTCTAAGGACACACTTAATATTATAATGAGCAAGAAGTTCTGGGAAGCAGTAGTACTGCACTGCAATAGAAAGTGAGACACAGTGTACGGTAAACTGACTAATGTTAGCTGGATCGTAACTGCAACATTAATATAGAACAGTGCAGTTACACGCGAAATGTATGACCGACATTCAATGCAGTTAACAGTTTTGGAGAATTGAAGTACCTGATGATGGCCGGTTGGGGCCGAACAGTGTTGTGAAAGGTGCAAATTCTAGGGAATAAAGTAGTTGCATTGTTGACGGAAGTGTTGTGTAAATATTCTCATTAAAGTTGTTGTTTCAGCAGAACAACATTAGAGGTGACTTGCGTTAGTAACCTGCCTCTGTGCGGTAGTAACGCCGTTTTAACCTTCCTCGAATTCACGTTCCTCTCGAGAAAACAATAATTACTTCAGAAACCACTGCTAGTCTCTGAAATTGTGAAGGTACAAGCTTCGTAAGAAATTAAGTTTTCAGTATTTCTGACAAATAATTGGAAAGTGACGTTACTTACCCAATTTACCCTATATTCTGAGCTACTGAAATCAACGCTGAACAAGCGAAACCCAATTTACCCTATATTCTGAGCTATTGAAATCAACGCTGAACAGGCGAAGAAATACCAACAACGAGTTCCTTAGGAAGGACCCTTCCATGAAATTATTTAAGGACACTGTATCCTCTCCTGAGTTCATTTAGTCTGAATGTGTCAAAATGTATAATAAACTCAAAGACTGTGAACATGATATGGTTGGAGGACTGGAGTTCGTTTATCGGGAGGAAGAGAAATGTTTCTATTTTTTCGTCATGTCAGGACCAGCTCTCGGTCTACCCAACCTTCTATCCAGAGCCGGATTTACAGCTGCAAGGGCCCCAGTGCAAACAAAATGTAGGGGCCCTTAAAAGTAACAATAAATTTAGGTTATAAAATTCTCCCTACTTTCTAATAATAAACAAAAATACAAACAGTGTTTTCGTTATTTTACAGACCCAAGTATCTCAATAAAATTTGTGGAGGCTTCAGGTACGACTGACCCTGTCACCTCCCTTTAATTTTAGCTCTGCTCCTATCCGAATGTTCCTAGCTTTTACTCGAGGATAAAGCGGCCGAGGCATGAAACTAACTACTCACCTTCACCTACGTAATATCGGGTCCAAGAGTCCAGCAAAACACAACTCAGTTCCCCAGTTCATCATCACAAATTGGTGTTTAATAGAGACAGGGTCAAATTTAGGTTTACGAGATCTGAGATTCTCACAGCGCTCATCACGAAGGATACTATCATCTGGATGTTATGCCGTGTAGTCTGGTAAACGTTTACAGAAGTTTCGGAGGAACATAATGCCTATGTCTTCAGGGTTGAAAAATAAACAACGAACAGTCAAGAAACGAACATTCGATTTGCAGCCTTCGACCTTGAATGTACGTGTATGTATGAATGTATAAGGGGTGGGCCTTGGCCCATGCACCGCCACCACAGTTATCTGTTGTGCCTATGCCTTCGGACGTACCTGAAGACATTGACTCAGAAGACATGCTATTATTATTATTGTTGTTGTTGTTGTTATTATTATTATTATTATTATTATTATTATTATTATTATTATTATTATCATCATCATCATCATCATCATCATCTCTTGTCACAG